>NC_056067.1:22210000-22380000 GCF_016772045.2 Ovis aries | reverse complement strand
ACCCACTGGCTGTGTGTGCAGGAATGGACTTTTCTGGAGGATTTTACGCAAATGAGATGATAGAGACTGAAGAGGCACCACGTCACTTCGCTGAGCCTCGGTTTCCTTTTCTTCTGCATCAAGTGTCAGATGAATGCGTTTGTCGGGCTGTGAGAGAGAAGGGGACAGTGGCGTGATGATGTAGCCCAGACAGGGATAAGCTCGCAGACACTTGTTCAGTCTCTAAGTCGTGTCTGTCTCTTTGTGACCTCATGGGCTGTAGCCCGCCAGGCTCCTCTGTCCCTGGGATTTTCCAGGCAAGAATGCTGGAGTGGAATGCCATTTCCTTTTCCAGGGGCTCTTGCTGACCCAGGGACTGAGCCCACATCTCTTGCGTTGGCAGGTGGCTTCTTTACCACTGAGTCACTTGGGAAGCTCTCAGAGACTCTTAGGATGACTTTATTTTACTCACAGACTCTAGCTGAGGCTTCTCTTATTCAAATATGCCAAACTATCTTGGGGGACAGTGTTATTTTATAACATTTGCCTCAATTCTCCTCCATTTGGATAATTTCCGATAGAGTGGGAGAACGTTCTCAGTAAGGGGAATCTCGTCGGCCCTGTTGTTTCTGAAAAGGAATTTAATAGCAACAGCTAAGCTCTCAATTAGAGCTAAGTTATAAGGATTTGCTGCTAATCTGAAATGGAGGCCGAGCTCATTGGTAAAAACCTGCCTGGCCTTAGTGGATCTTGCATTTTGCATATTGCAAGGAAGCGCCACCTTCCCGGATTTAGATATTGGAAATGTCACGTGATTAGCTGAAGACGATCTTTTTTTTTTCTTTTTCCTGTCTATCTCTGGGGTTGTTTTTTCTCTGCCAAATCCTCAGAAGCACTGAACTCTGCACAGAGCTGGCAAATGGGGCTTCTGATTGATTGAAACGTACAGGACGTTGCCAGAGGGCCGCATAGTTAAAATAAAATATACATACCGGGGACAAGAGACGGTGGCTAGCAGCCACTGTTAAGTTAAGCAGTGCTTGTCATATGGAATTTCAAAATCAGAGCTTCTTCAGATCATGTAATAATCTGCTGCTAAGTGTGGAATTGGAGGGCTTCTCCCCAGCCTTTGCCTGACTTCTCCAAAACCACCGTAAAGTTTCTAGAACGAACAGAGCTGTTCTGTGTGGTCACCTCATTCTGCCCTACATGCGTTCTCTTTTGTTGGAGGCTGGTGGTTTAATTAGCACTGCTTTGAGTCAAGGGGTGCCTTCTTTACCTGAAACAGGGCTTTTCCCTCAAACAACTGCCTCCTGATCTTTGCATGAAGCCGGAGCTGGCTCTTGGCTTCCCGGAACTTTGCAAACCTGTCAGGGGCTCCCATCTGACTCCACTGCTCTTTATATGAAATTATGAGACATTATGAGATCCGAGCTGGTTTTTTTTTTTTTTTCCTGCAGTGAGATAATTTCTGGAGGCAAGACACCTGGCTGGCCTCGAGTGGTGATTAATTTTATGTGTTTAGGGTGCAGTCATCACTCAGAAAAGAGGTTGAGGGTTGGGATGATAGATGATGGGCAGGAAGGAGATGGCCCGTGGAACTGTTCTACACCATCGGTTCCTTTGATCGCTGGCAGAAGTTCAGAGATAACTTCTTTGCATCTGCCAAGAATAAACAAACCCACCATAGGCTTCGCAGAGCTCCCTTCTAGAAGGAGATTCAGGACTATAGCATCTGAAGCTGAAACAGGTCTTTTCAGATGTCTCTTCAGAAATAACATGCATTAATTTCTATTTTGCTCTTAAAATATGTTTGTGTGTACATGGATTAGTGGATGCTGTGGTGTGCTGCCTAGGTGTTCCTTCAGAACTGAGACACTCATTGCCCATCCTTCAGCCCCGTCCCACCCTGGAGTGATGCTAGCTCAGAGCTGCTCCCCTCCTGGGGATTAGGAGATTAGAGAACTAGTTCAATCAAGATTGGGCTTCCCTGGTGGCTCAGCTGGTAAAGAATCCACCTGCAATGCAGGAGACCTGGGTTTGATCCCTGGGTTGGGAAGATCCCCTGGAGAAGGGGACAGCTTCCCACTCCAGTATTCTAGCCTGGAGAATTCCATGGACTGTATAGTCCACGGGGTCACAAAAAGTTGGACATGAGTGAGTGACTTTCACTTCACTTCACTTCAATTAAGATTGCACCTCCCTCTCTGGCAGTTCAGATCCAAGACTGGGCAGTGTTGGGACATAAAAGTCCAGCTTCTTTGTCTGCATTTGAGACACCTCTGAAGGGTGATCCCAGCAACAGTGCTCCCCACAGTATCAGATGTGGTCTTTGCAACTGCCCAATGCCTCTCCTATCTCCTTACTACCTGACAAGTGCTGTTTCTGAGACTATGCCCTGCATGCAAATCTCCATCTCTATTTCCAGAAATTTGACCTAAGACAATATTCATCTTTGAGAGAAAGCATATATCATTACAGTAGAATAGCAGAGGAATTTTTGTTTCCCAAACTAATATTCGCATTAAAAAAAGAAACCCAGCCAATGTGATATACCCAGTGGTGACTATAGAACTTATATCAATTTCTGCAGCTTTGATGACAAATCAGCCTCTGGTGAAAGCTTACCTCAGTGAGCAGGGACGTTACTGAACAACTACTAATCAGGAAAATGATGTATGGATTAAAGTAAACACTCCAAAAGCATTTTTGCTCAATCAAAGAGATTTAAGGAAAAGGATGCTTATACCAACCCAAAGAGAAAAAAAATACCCCTTTTGTACTTCAATTAGCAAACAATAATTTGGATAATTGGAAGCAAATGTTTCTTCTTTTATCACATGAATTCCACAGTTCTTTGCCCAATGCTGTCCCCTGCAGGGTAGACGAAATCAAATCAGAAGACTCCGAAAGAACCATTCCTAGGCCAAGAAGCCCCGCGGTTGCAGCCGAGGGGGAGAAAGTCTGTGTCCCAGAGGCCAGCATTTCCCATCTAGGCTTTCTTCCAGGAAGATGCCACCATTCCCTGGAAGAGTATTTCATAGTCACTCTGCAAAGAGTGATTCTCCAGAAATCATGTCTGAAGCACCCACCGCCAGCCTCATGGATTTCCTTGGTTAAATGTCAGAGTTGAGACATTTTGCTTCTTGGACCCAGTGAAGGGCTAACATTGTTTGGAGAAACCAGCCACCCTGAGCTAGAAGTCTGCAAAACCAATGCCTTCTCACCTGGGAGAGGACATTCTTTTTTTAAGGGGGAAGTAAGCAGCAAAGGAAGGAGGGCATGGCAACCCATTCCAGCATTCTTGCCTGAAGAATCCCATGGACAGAGGAGCCTACAGCCCACGGGGTCACACAGTTGCAGAGTTGGACACGAATGAAGTGACTTGGCACAGTGAAACACACAAGCAGCAAAGGACTTGAGGAAATGCTCTCAGCTCAGCTAAGTCTATGATGTTGTTCTAGAAGGCAACTGCTTTCTGAGAGCAGGTTTGTCAGTGGGCAAGTGGGGGACAAGAAAAGAAGTCTCCCTGGGTCCTCCCAAGGTCAGAGCTGTAGCCTGGCCTTGCTCCCCCTCCCAGGGGACTTCTGTTCCTGCACTGGCTTCACTGTGTCGCCATCGACTTCCCAGGAACCCAAAAAAGCACCCCTTGGGAAGGAACATGTCATCTCTGTTTGCACAGAATAGAGGGACTGATTTTATGAGTTTTTTTTGCATCCTGGGTGCAAAAACTAAACCCCAAATCCTGCATCTCTTTACCTCTTCACCCTTGCTCTTGGCTTAGTATCCTTTCAGGCCCAGCTGATTGTCTGTCCCATCTCTATACCCACAGGTGGTGATGGTGGAAATGGTAACAAAAATCCTTTCCCTTAAAATAGTTTGATGAATCCTCCCAACAATAGCACAAGGTAAGTGTTATGATTACCCATTTTACAAATGAGAAAACTGAGACTCAGTTAAATTCACTTGATCCACATCCCATGGTGAGTGAGGATAGTGTCAGGTCAAGGGCTTTCTGGAAGCAGACAGCTCACAGACCCCCCTTCCTCACTGGCAGAGTGAAGGGATGGGAGGAAAGAGGTGTGGCTGATGAAACCCCACTAAGAAAGAGAGCCAGCATAGGGTGGAAGGTGCTGATGTGAGTACTTTTAAAAATAATTTAATTTATTTGTTTATTTTTGGCTGTGCTGGGTCTTTGTTGCTGCAAGGACTTTTCTCTTGTGGCAAGTGGGAAAGAAAGTAAAAGTGTTAGTCACTCAGTCGTGTCCAACTCTTTGCCCGCCAGGCTCCTCTGCCCATGGAATTCTCCAGGCAAAACTACTGGAATGGGTTGTCATTTCCTTCTCCAGGGGATCTTCCTAGGGATCAAACCTAGGGCTCCTGCGTTGCAGGCAGACTTTTTACCACCCGAACGGGTGGGCTCTACTCTCTAGTTGTGTTGCGTGGCGTCTTCTCTTGTTGCTGGGCACGGACTATAGGGCTCTCGGGCTTTGGTAGCCGAGGGGCAAGGGCTCAGCAGTTGTGGTTCCCAGGCTCTAGAGCACAGGCTCAATAGCTGCGGTGCACGGGCTCAACTGCTCTGCGGCATGTGGGATCCGGACCAGGGATCAAACCCACGTCTCCTGCACTGGCAGGTGAATTCTTTACCATTGAGTCACGAGGGAACCCCTGTGTAAGTACCTCTATCTTAGATCCTGGAAGCAGGAGGAAAGGCCTGTGAGACCCATTCATTCATTCGATCTTTACATAGAAGTTACCCTGTAATAGTCCCTGGCTGGAGACACAAAGCTGGTTATGGCCCCAGTTTTAGACGTGCTCACAGTGTGGTTGGGAGAGGGAGGTCTGCAGTCTTAGGGGTCCTGCCTCCCTCCATGCATCCCCTTCCTCTGCTGCTCTGAGGGGTCCCTGGGCTGGCTGGGCCCCAGCTCCCGGAGAAGCCATTTGGTTGTGGAGTGAGCAGCTGGCGGCTGCCCTACATTTCCTACCAACGGAAATGTGTGCATCCATCTGTTTCCTCTCTAACGTCTCATCTTCAGTCATTTTCTGAGCCTCCTGTTTCTGAAGTTATGGAAATAAGCCTAATTCTTACCCTCAAAGCAGATCCCAGGCCTCTTGCTTTGTTTCCCCTGGGGTCTGTTTTAAGACCCAGGAGCCAGCCATTGTGTTTCTGGAGAAAGATCATTTCACCCCCTCGTGAGAGGACTGGCAGCTCTGGCCACCCTGTGTTACTGGTGTCACTGGACCCAGTGGGCTGGTACCAGTAGTAGGGACAAGAGGTCACATTTCCACTGGTGCTGGCCTATTCCGACTAACGTCTTCTCCAGGTCCCAGTGTTGCACCAACTTGGCAAAGAGGAGGTGTGAGAAGGTCCATGGGGAGCTTATAGATTAGTCTGGAAGTTACAAGGCGTGAAAACACGGGGCTCAGATGGAATTATGGGGCAGTGGGGATTGAGAAGGACCCTTACCATGCCCAAGGCCCATTAGCACACTTAGATGTTCCACCTTGTTGTTCAGTTGCCAAGTCGTGTCTGACTCTTTGTGACCCCATGGGCTGTAGCCCACCAGACTGCTCTGTCCATGGGGTTTTCCAGGCAAGGATACTGGAGTGGGTTGCCATTTCCATCTCCAGGGGACCTTAGATGAAGGCTAAACACGGGAAATAAAACTCTGGCATCAGACAGTGCTCCCGCCTGTCTGCCCTCCCCTGCCAGGAGTGGGGGGTGGTCTCTGTGGGTGGCAGAAGCCTCAGGTGGGGAACCCCCTGTCACCCTAGCTTCTTCCCCAAACAGAATGCCTCAGTTCCTCCGCATCTAAGACTCACCCCTTCGTGTAAGAACTCCAAGAATTACTGATTGAAAATTTAGTTGCCTTTATTTGTCTATTTATCCTCAACTTAAGTGCCCTGGAGAGGTTACAGGACAACTGCTGACGAGAGATGGGTACCCGTCTCTTCCAAGTGGGAGCCATCGGACTTTATTGACTTCATTCTACAGCGCAGACTGCCCATGGGGCTCAGGGCTTTCAGGAGGAAAGCCAAAGGCCTTTTGCAAAGCAGATATAACATCCTGCTTGGTGCTCAGTCGCTCAGTCGTGTCCAATTCTGTGCGACCCTATGAACTATAGTCCGCCAGGCTTCTCTGTCCATGGGATTCTCCAGGCAAGAATACTGGAGTGGGTTGCCATTTCCTCCTCCATGGGCCCTTCCTGACTCAGGGAGTGAACCCTCATCTATATCTCCTGCCTTGGCAGGCGGATTCTTTACTATGGAGACACCTGGGAAGCCCCAACACCCTGCTTTAAACAAATTTTATTTTTGCTGCCATGCTATGGTGTCGTTTTAGTTGCAGTGTCCTTGTCCCACAAACTGCACCCACGATCATTAAGAACTTTCTGGAGTTAGATTGATGTTGAAAACATTGATCTCCGGCACTAGAGTTTCCCACCTTCCATGTGTTAGATGCTTTGATCTTTCCTCAACACCATTAAGAGATAAAAAGTGAATCTACTGAGAAAAGATGCATGACCTTTCCAAAGAGAATGGGTACCACTGTGTAGCCTCCCATGATTGAAGAATCTTACATTCAAGAGTCAGGCTGTATGCGTATCTGAGCAAGATAATTGTGGAGAGTAATATCATGGCACAACCAGAAAGATCTGTATCCCAGCTAAAGTAGATAGGGATTAGGTAAAATGAACTTGGAGGACTGGGGTCAAGTAACCTTGGCAGGCCACTACTCATATTCGTGACCAATCAGCTTCAGTACTGAACACAGACTTTGGCCTGAAACATGGTACTTGCTGGCAAGAAATTGTTGACACTGGTAACTCTCAGTCAGCTGACTAGGTAACTAGGATCCAAAGGACCAGAGTCCTCTCCATTCAGTCATTCACTAATTTGACAATTATCTGTTGAGTGCCTGTTATGTACCAGGTACTTGTCTAAATATGGGCCACATAACAATGAAAAAAGTCAAAAGCCCCTGCCTTCCAGGAGCTCATATTCTAGATAAGAAGACAGATAATAAATAAGACACAATTAAATATAAACACTGTATAAGTAAAATGCATGGTAAGTAAAATAATGATGAACTCTAGAGAAAAAATAATAGATGGGGCAGAGGGGTAGAAAGTAGTTCAATTGGTAGAAAGTTGAAATTTTAATTGGGAGACCAGAGAAGGCTACTGGAATTGTTTTTGTTGTTGTTGTTGTTGTTGTTGTTGTTGTTGTTGTTTTTGGGGGGAGGGGTGTTTGGTTTGGTTTTTATTTTTCCTAGTATGTCTTTTGAGAAAAGCAGAAAAATAAAAACAATCCCCCCCCCCAATAAAAACCCCAAGCTCCTGGCCATGTCAGCCTATGACTGATATGCATTAGCTATTCTATTCTCCTCTTTATAACTAGAGTCTTTATTATACAAATTCCTGTTTGAGATGAAGAAGCTTACCAAGTTCTGTAAGATCCAGGAAAATTTCTTTGTTTGGTGAGTGAATCAAGCAAATGGAAGGAAGCAAATGGTGGAGGATTTTTTGATTTAGAACAACAATCGACTCAGGTGAGTCACAAGTAGCTTGAATATACTTAAAAGCAAATATATTTAAAAATAGCCAATAATCTTAACATCCTATACTTTGTACCAAAGGATAAACTGTTTAGAAATTTAGTGAAGACCGGAGAACTTCCCTGAGGATCCGTTAAGATATTGCCTTCCAACGCAAAGGGTGTGGGTTCTGGCCGGGGAGCTAAGATTCCACATGCCTCAGGTTTGAGCAAACTCTAGAAGACAGTGAAGACAGGGAAGCCTGGCATGCTGCAGTTCATGGGGTCAGAAAGAATCGGACATGACTTAGCGGCTCAACATCAATGAACAATAGAGTCTTGTGTTTCCCTGGAGATTCTTAGGGATGAGCAAGATCTCAAGTGTTGGGGTTCCAGATCTACCACTTCAGCTGCTCCTTTTAATCTGCTGAGATGTCAGGTTTCCAGATATAACTTCATTTGCAAAAAAGAAAAGTTCTATTTCAAGGAAAACATACAAAAAACACACTGACTTAGATTTTCTCCCTTGATTCAGATGGGGAGACTGATAAGCAATGACTTGTGCTTAGTTGCTCAGTCACTGATGTCTGACTCCTTGTGACCCCATGGACTGTAACCCACCTGGCTCCTCTGTCCATGGGGATGCTCCAGGCTGGAATATCGGAGTGGGTTTCCATGCCTTCCTCCAGGGGATCTTCCCAACCCAGGGAATCGAATCCAGGTTTCTTACATTGCAGGCAGATTCTTTACCATCTGAGCCACCAGGGAAGCCCAAGAATACTGGATTGGGTAGCCTATCCCTTCTTCAGGGGATCTTCCTGATCCAGGAATTGAACTTGGGTCTCCTGCATTGCTCAAGGTCAAATAGCCAATTCTGGAACTAAAATCCTTATAGAAACAAATGACTTCATTAAAAAGTGGGCCAGTAGACAACATGAGGTTCACTTGGGAACCTATTATCTGGAACGGTGGTGCTTTTTAACCAGGCTCATCTTCTGTCTCAGCCATCCTGGGGCTATGTGGTCATAGTAGGTGCCCAGTCAGACTTTCTACCACACCGAACAGTAGTCATCACACAAATTCTATGGGCAGTCACTTGGCACATAGTAGGTCCTCAATAAATACTTACTAAATCAAGATATAGAGATCGCTCTTTTTCAACAACTCTCCTTCCCTGAGTTAAACACACTCCAACAGCAACAAGACAAAAATACAGCCCCACAGCTCAGGCAATGGAGGGAGGGGGCGGTTGTGGGAAAGAGCCGGTTTCAGGTTCCAGCTGCCACTCAGAAGGGCAACATTGGCTGCCTTCGGTGCCAATCTCAGGAGTGAGAGCAGATGTGAAAATCAAACACAGGATTTCAGAAGTATAAACTGTTTATATGTGTGCTGAGAAAACCTATTCATCGCTCGGGCAGGCCACTCCGTCTCCACGGTTCCTTCCTTCCTAATGGGCGGCGTGTAGCTATTTTTTTCTTGGTGGCAGTGTGAGTCCTCGCTGGGTGGCAGGGTGTAGGTTGGGCTGTGCAGTGACCGCCTGGGAGATGAGGCCAGCCAGGGCAGGGTGAATGCCTGCTGCCATTAATTTTTAGTGAATGAGCACCGTAATTCTACCCAACACTGAGTTTATGTGCCAGACAGCCACCTCCTGGGCCAGAATGGAGCTTGCAGAGCAGGAAATAAAACATCAGGAGAATTCAAAGCATTGTGTGCTGGGAGGAGAGGGTTGGAAGGCTTGCTCATAAAGATTGTTGCCAGAGCAAGCCCCAAAGAAGCTTCCTGGAATTAACTCATGTGGGTGCCAGTGAAGGACCATAAACATTCAAGGACCCAGGGACCTTGACTTCTGGGGGACAGTAGCACAGAGCAGTTGGAGGGTGTAAATGCTAACAGTGGATCCAAGAGTCACAGATCTGGGTTGGAAGCCTGGTTCCACCACTTCCTGACTGCATAACTATAGTTCATAGTTTCCCTTCTCTGGGCTAATTTGAGGGTGTTCTTATCTGTAAAATGGAACAACAGTAGCCCTAAACTCCTACACTGTTTGTGAGGGTTGAAATGAGATCACTTGCATTTTGTTGTTGTTCAGTTGCTAATTTGTGTCCAGCTGTTTGTTGGGCCCCATGGACCACAGCATGCCAGGCTCCCCTCTCCCTCACTGTCTCCTAGAGTTTGCTCAAACTTATGTTCCTTGAGTCAGTGATGCCATCCAACCATCTCATCCTCTGTCGCTCCCTTCTCATCTTGCCCTCAATCTTCTCCTGCCCTCAGTAAAATAATGGGTACTCAACAAATGGAAGCTGCCTTTGGTATCACGATCCTCAAGAAGTGGGTCCAGACTACGGAGCAGCTGCTGCAAGATAGGGGCTGAGCAGACCTCTCCACACCCTCAACACACCCTGCACATCCTTGTCCCATCTGTCAAGGCAGCTCTGTTCTCTTGACCCTCTGACTAGGCAGACACAGATATCACCTGGAAGGGGTAACATAGCTGGTTTGCTCTGCCACCTCCTAGCACAGGAAAAGTCTCTCCACCTTCTTGTAGCTCCATGTCTTCTGTGTAAAACAGAACCAAGAGTCCTTACCTTTGGGAACGACGGTGAATAGTCCTGAGACAGTGAGTATAAATTGCAGCGTGCTGTCAGATGCGCTTGCAGCATCTGATAAACAACAGCTCTGATGGCTATGAGGTAAATAGTAATAGTGACCGTGGAGAGCTGTCAGAGCCCCTGCATAATGTCTATCTGAAGGAAAGGCATTGTGCACGGAGGCGCTGCCCAGGCAAGACCATACTAAGTAGGCTTCTAAATCCGAACAGCACAGGTGCACAGGCTCTACAGAGTCAAGATCTCATTCTATTCTCGCAAACTCTTATCCAAGGGGGAAGGCAGTGGATAGTTCTCCCTAGTTTACAGAGCAGATGATGGGGGCTGACTAAGCATCTAGTGGGATCACACAGTTAATACTTGGCAAGGTGAGGCTCCTGACCTGTCTAAAATCATGAAGCCCAGCGATCCTTCCACCATCACAGTAGATCTCAACTGGGGCAATTTGGTTGGCCAGGGGACCTCTGGCTATATTTGGAGACATTATTTGTTTGTTACAAATAGGAGGGGGAGAGGCTACTGGCATCTAGTGGGTGGGTGTCAAGGATGCTGGTAACCATCTTCCAATGTGTATGACAGCCTCCCCAGAAAAGACTTCCCCGGCTTAAAGTATCAGTAGTGCCCTGGTTAAGGAACCCTGAACTACCTTCTAACTGCTTCTGATTGAGGAATCCTGACCAGTAGAGGTCAGAGGGCTATGAAAGGGAGACGGAAGGTGATACAGGGGTGGAGAAGGGAGGTACAAATGCAACTTCACCTCCTGCACCGAGGGATCGCCACAGAGGAGATGCTGTGGCAGTCTGAGCTTTGGTCTTAACCTGCTTAGGATTGGAACAGAGCCCGTATAATACTCTCGGAACAGAGCCAGTATAATACTCTCCGAACAGAGCCAGTTTGACTTCCTTGAGTCTAGGTCCTCCTGTCTACCTGAGTTGCCCCAGGTGACACCAAGATGTGGAGCAGGGATGAGCTAGTCAGCTGAATCCAGCAAAAATAAATACTTGTTGCTCTGATTCTTTTAAAAAATTTTTATTGGAAGATAATTGCATTACAGTATTATGCTGCTTTCTGACATACATCGGCATGAATCAGCCCCAGGTATACAAATGCCTCCTCCCTCTTGAACCTCCTTCCCATCTCCTACCCTATCCCACTCCTCTAGGTTGTCACAGAGCACTGAGCTGAGCCCCCTGTGTCACATAGCCAATTCATTTTTGGAATCTTCATGATTAAAAAAAAAAGTTTTTATTTTTAAAAATGTGATTTCTTCATTTCTTTCTTTTTGGCTGCCCTGGATCATCACTGCTTCACACAGGCTTCTCGTTGCAGTGGCTTCTCTTGCTGCAGGGCACTGGATCTAGGCGCGTGGACTTCGGTAGTTGTGGCACGTGAGCTCGGTTGTCCTGTGTAAAATCTTCACTGACCAGGGATGGAACCCATGCCCCTGCACTGGCAGCAGACTCCTAACCACTAGACCACCAAGGAAGTCCCAACAAACTTTTAAAGAGGAGTCGTGTTGGTGAAAGAGCACTAGCTTGCATCAAAAAGAACTTGAGCAGTTTAAAATGAAAAGAAGGCCTCTGGGTCCCCACTAGTTTATGAGACATACTCAGCTACGCATATGAGCCAATTCTTAAGAAAATGGAGGGATTTCTCAGAGGACAAAGCCAAGAGCCCAGAGAGCTGAGAAAAAAAGTTGGGAAGAAAATGTAATTAGCAGTCCTCTTCTAGGGAGAAGAACTGGACCATGATCAACTAATATTTCATGACTCCCTTTCCCCAGAGGAAAGGACCCTTAGAGCATACGCCCGGTTTAGATTTCAAAGCTGCTATGGATCGAGCAGTGTTATGTGTTTCCCGTTCTTCTCCTTCTTGAAAGGGAGTATCTACTGCAGTTATTCTGGGGCTTCCCAGGTGGGAAGCTAGTGGTAAAGAACCCGCCTGCCAATGCAGGAGAGACATTAGAGATGCAGGTTAGATCCCTGGGTCGGGAAGATCCCCTGGAGGAGGGCATGGCAATCCACTCCAGTATTCTTGCCTGGAGAATTCCAAGGACAGAGGAGCCTGGTGAGCTACGTCCCTGGGGTTGCAAAGGGTTGGACATGACTGAGCAACTTTCTTTTCACAGCTATTTGTAAGGCCTCCTCAGACAGCCATTTTGCTTTTTTTTTTTTTTTTTTGCATTTCTTTTCCATGGGGATTGTCTTGATCTCTGTCTCCTGTACAATGTCATGAACCTCATTCCATAGTTCATCAGGCACTCTATCTATCAGATCTAGGCCCTTAAATCTATTTCTCACTTCTACTGTATAATCATAAGGGATTTGATTTAGGTCATACCTGAATGATCTAGTGGTTTTCCCTACTTTCTTCAATTAAAGTCTAAATTTGGCAATAAGGAGTTCATGATCTGAGCCACAGTCAGCTCCTGGTCTTGTTTTTGCTGACTGTATAGAGCTTCTCCATCTTTGGCTACAAAGAATATAATCAATCTGATTTTGGTGTTGACCATCTGGTGATGTCCATGTGTAGAGTCTTCTCTTGTGCTGTTGGAAGAGGGTGTTTGTTATGACCAATGCGTTCTCTTGGCAAAACTCTATTAGCCTTTGTCCTGTTTCATTCCGTATTCCAGGGCCAATTTTGCCTGTTACCCCAAGTGTTTCTTGACTTCCTACTTTTGCATTCCAGTCCCCTATAATGAAAAGGACATCTTTTTTGGGTGTTAGTTCTAAAAGGTCTTGTAGGTCTTCATAGAACCGTTCAACTTCAGCTTCTTCAGTGTTACTGGTTGGGGTTTTTATACCATTCATGGGATTCTCAAAGCAAGAATACTGAAGTGGTTTGCCATTCCCTTCTCCAGTGGGCCACATCCTGTCAGACCTCTCCACCATGACCCGCCCATCTTGGGTGGCCCCACAGGGCATGGCTTAGTTTCTTTGAGTTAGACAAGGCTGTGGTCCATGTGATTAGATTGACTAGTTTTCTGTGATTATGGTTTCAGTGTGTCTGCCCTCTGATGCCTCTTGCAACACCTACCGTCTTACTTGGGTTTTTCTTACCTTGGAAGTGGGGTATCTCTTCACGGCTGCTCCAGCAAACCGCAGCCACTGCTCCTTACCTTGGACAAGGGTATCTCCTCACGGCCGCCCCTCCTGACCTTGAACGTGGAGTAGCTCCTCTCGGCCCTCCTGCGCCCACTCAGCCACTGCTCCTCGGATGTGGGGTTGCTCCTCTCGGCTGCCACCCCTGACCTCGGGTGAGGGGTAGCTCCTCTCAACCATGATTCTGCACCGTCCATCACAGCCAGCGGGCTTCTGTGTGGTCTGTCGCAGCCAGCACAGAAGAGAAGTGAAAAGCAAACGAGAAAAGGAAAGATACAAGCATCTGAATGCAGGGTTCCAACGAATAGCAAGGAGAAATAAGAAAGCCTTCCTCAGCAATCAATGCAAAGAAATAAGGAAAATAACAGAATGGGAAAGACTACAGATCTCTTCACGAAAATTAGAGATACCAAGGGAATATTTCATGCAAAGATGGTCTCAATAAAGGACAGAAATGGTATGGACCTAACAGAAGCAGACGATATTAAGAAGAGGTGGCAAGAATACACAGAAGAATTGTACAAAAAGATCTTCATGACCAAGATAATCCTGATGGTATGATCACTCACCTAGAGCCAGACATCCTGGAATGTGAAGTCAAGTGGGCCTTAGAAAGCATCACTATAAACAAAGCTAGTGGAGGTGATGGAATTTCAGTTCAGCTATTTCAAATCCTGAAAGATGATGCTGTGAACGTGCTGTACTCAAGATGCCAGCAAATTTGGAAAACTCAGCAGTGGCCACAGGACTGGAAAAGGTCAATTTTCATTCCAATCCCAAAGAAAGGCAATGCCAAAAAATGCTCAAACTACCACATAATTGCACTCATCTGACATGCTAGTAAAATAATGCCCAAAATTCTCCAAGCCAGGCTTCAGCATTACATGAACCGTGAAATTGCAAATGTTCAAGCTGGTTTTAGAAAAGGCAGAGGAACCAGAGATCAAATTGCCAACATCTGCTGGATCATGGAAAAAGCAAGAGACTTCCAGAAAAACATCTATTTCTGCTTTATTGACTATTCCAAAGGCTTTGACTGTGTGGATCACAATAAACTGTGGAAAATTCTGAAAGAGATGGGAATACCAGACCACCTGACTTGCCTCTTGAGAAATCTACATGCAGGTCAGGAAGCAACAGTTAGAACTGGACATGGAACAACAGACTGGTTCCAAATAGGAAAAAGGGTATGTCAAGGCTGTATATTGTCACCCTGCTTATTTAACTTATATGCAGAGTACATCATGAGACACTCTGGGCCGGCTGGAAGAAGCACAAGCTGGAATCAAGATTGCTGGGAGAAATATCAATAACCTCAGATATGCAGATGACACCACCCTTAAGGCAGAAAGTGAAGAGGAACTAAAAAGCCTCTTGATGAAAGTGAAAGAGGAGAGTGAAAAAGTTGGCTTAAAGCTCAACATTCAGAAAACTAAAATCATGGCATCTGGTCCCATTACTTCATGGGAAATAGATGGGGAAACAGTGGAAACAGTGGCAGACTTTATTTTGAGGGGTTCCAAAATCATTGCAGATGGTGATTGCAGCCATGAAATTAAAAGACGCTCACTCCTTGGAAGGAAAGTTATGACCAACCTAGACTGCATATTCAAAAGCAGAGACATTACTTTGCTGATAAAGGTCTGTCTAGTCAAGGCTATGGTTTTCCAGTTGTCATGTATGGATGTGAGAGTCGGACTGTGAAGAAAGCTGAGAACCGAAGAACTGATGCTTTTGAAATGTGGTGTTGGAGAAGACTCTTGAGAGTCCCTTGGACTGCAAGGAGATCCAACCAGTCCATTCTAAAGGAGGTTAGCTCTGGGTGTTCTTTGGAAGGACTGATGCTAAAGCTGAAACTCCAATACTTTGGCCACCTCATGCGAAGAGTTGACTCATTGGAAAAGACTCTGATCCTGAGAGGGATTGGAGGCAGGAGGAAAAGGGGACAACCGAGGATGAGATGGCTGGATGGCATCACCGACTTGATGGACATGAGTTTAAGTGAACTCTGGGAGTTGGTGATGGACAGGGAGGCCTGGTGTGCTGCAATTCATGGGGTCGTAAAGAGTCGGACACGACTGAGCGACTGAACTGAACTGAACTGAGCAGCTTTCACTTTCATTGCAGTTATTCTGTCCCTGCTCCGTCATTGTACATGAGGTGTCGGAGTGCAGGTAACTCGTCCTTTTCCCTTTCACTTGACAGCTCTCTCAGGAACTTCTTCTAAGAAGTGTTCTGTGCATCTGGACCTGATTTCAATGACTGCATCTTGCAGTTTCTAAAGAATGCTGTCATAGTACCTGATTTGGGCTGGAGAAGGGAATGTGTTTTGCAAGTGAGAGTGATGTGATTGCTGTGACTACTGGAGGAATTGCGGTAGATGGCCTTGAAAATGGCTGTAAAAACCTCCCTCATCTTCCACGCCCTTTCATATTATGTGAGCCACCTTTCCCATTAAGAGATGGTGCCCAGTTTCCCTCCTCTTACATCTGGATGACACTGTGATTTCCTTTAACCATCAAAATATGGCGGAAGAGATGTTGCTCCACTTCTGAGATCAGACCTCAAGAGCTCTGAGTACCTTCTGATAAACTTCCAGGAGATTTCTTGCTATCTCTCAGAGGAGACTCAGTGTAGATTATTAAATATCAGGAGACCACATGGAGAGAGAAATCACATAGAAGAGAACCAAGGTGCCCTATGAGACAGATGGCAAAATGTCCCCATGAATGAAGCCATCTTGGATCCTCCAGACCCGCTCAAGTTACCCCAGCCACCTCCATGAGGAGCACAAACGAGCCATTCCTGCTGAGGGGAGACTACCCAAATGACCAACCCACAGAATCATGAGTCATAAAAAGAAGCTTTGAACCATTAAGTTTTTGAGTGATTTGTTACACAGCAATAACTCACTGAAACAAGTGTTTGTTGGGGTGCTTGCTCAGCCTAAGGTGATGAAATTGTTTTTAATTCACTCCAGACCAAAGTTGAGCTGTCAAAAATGACATCTCAGAGCTCCATACCTCATCAGCAGTCAGACTTCCCAACAGGCCTTGAAACAGCTCCCAACATATGTGCTGGGAAGCACAGCGGGGAGCCAGATGCTACTACCAGAAACACTCGCTTTACCAAGTTGACATGTTACTTCTTTGACTTTCAAGAAAAAATGAAGGGTGGAGGTTGAGAGAGAGGAAGAAACAGCACCAATGCTCTCCCATTTCCAAATTCCAAAGATAATTTTTTTTCTTGCCCTCATTTTCCTTTTTAGCTACCTCTACTGACCACCTGTGACACACCAGTCCTGTTACATGGATAACTTTTAAGGAAGGTTCCCTTGAAATCTCCACTTGGCAGATGACAAAACTGGGAAGTGACATCACTTAGTTGAAGTTATTCAACTCGAAGGAGGGGAACCTGTGATAAGAACGCAGTATTTCTGACTTCTAAAGCATGCCTATAACCTGTGTCGTTATGTAACACATGTGTAAGCGTGTCATTCACCCTGTGTCCCTTCAGTGTGTACACTGCACTTGTCCTGGCCACACTGAACTCTGAAAACAGAAATATAACTTGCAAAAGAGGTACCTGCCAACTTGGAAGCTAATTGAACAGCAAGGTGTGGCTTGGGATGGTCATGAACCTGGGCTGGGGAGAGGTTCACTACAGGCAGAATGAATCCAGGAAGTGAAAGGAGTGTTTTTTAACAGAGAACAAAAGGCAAGATGTATTAGGGATTTAATTCTGTTAAGGCAAGATGTATTAGGGATTTAATTCTGTTGGACCCTGTGCTTGGAAGTAGGTTTTTTTGTCCTATTTACAGATGAGAAAACTGACTCTTAGAGAAGCTGAGTAACCTACCCAAGGTCACATAACCAATAAATGGCAAAGGAAGAAGTTCAAACCCAGGTGTTTCCAATGCCAAAGTGCTTTCCTTTTCCATGAGTTGGGCTAGTTGTCAGAGGGATGAGGCCACTGAACACCTCTTCCATGACCAGCTGGAACTAAATATCCATCTTCATGGGCAAAGAGAATTTTCCTTTGGCTCTAATTCCTATAAGACTTGACCGCCAAAGCCTAAAGGAGCTTATATCTGCCCCTCCAGTATTCTGAATCTGCAGATAAAGCTGGTATGTAAACTAGCTCAAAGAAATGAAAGTCTTTAACACTATAGAATCAAATAACCCAAAAGAATGTGCTAGATAGGATACATGGGAAGCTCCACTTCTGTTTTCCTGACAAGTTCTTCACTGGTTCATTTCTTGACAATTTTGGTTAAACACACACCTCAACCTCAGTGCTATTCGGCTTATTCAAGATGCCTTAAAGAACAATACAAAATCCCTGTTTTCATGAGATCTGTGTTATAGTAAAAGAGAAAGACCCTACATAGCATTTTTCTAAAGGAATCTATTGTAGTTGCTATTTAGTTGCTAAGTAATGTCCAATTCTTTGAGACCCTGTGGACTGTAGCCTACCAGGCTCCTCTGTCCATGGGATTTCCCAGGCAAGAATACTGGAGGGAGTTGCCATCTTTTTCTCCAGGGGATCTTCCTGACCCAGGGATCAGACCTGCATCTCCTGCATTGGCAGGCTGATTCTTTACCACTAGAGCCACTGGGAAAGCCCATATATAAAGAAATCTCCTTATTTTCAAGTTAGAAACAGCCCAAAATGGTCTGAAGAAGCAGGGAAAGAGCAAACTCTCTATCAGTCTCCTTTCTCCATGTATTAAAATCTAAACAAATGGATCTGGGATAAAGTCTCAGTGTGTAATGATTTTTTACCCACTGCCCCTGCCCCCCATCAGGAGGTCAAGCTGTGGTTACAGGCTATTTGGAGCATCCTGACTAAGAAGCCCTCCCCACAAGCCTAGCTGACCACAGGAATCCTTGCTCAGAGCCTTCCATACAACCAGCCCAGCTCCAAGGTTTCTCTTAGAAATGCATCAGGAGAGATTCAAGACAGGGATTTTTTTCCTCCTTACTGATAGCAATTAATGTGCCACAAGTCATTGTCAAAATAAGCTGCTTATTTTAAAGTAGTTCAAACGGGCTATTTCATTTTCTAGGCCCATTCATTAGACTGTTGATTCACCCTTCACAGAAGCAATTGAAACCCTATTTGGGAGGATGATCATGGGTCCAACTTTAGCTTAATTCCTTGGACTTTGAGGACATTTACTGCTTCATCATCCCAGGAGGGTGACAGGGCATTTTATTTTGATATTTAATTCAAAGGTATCAGAATTGGCAGGAGGGTGGGTGAGGGGGTGCAAAGTGGAGTGAAATAAATGACCAGTTAGAACTGCTATCATTGGCCAGAGTTTTTAAGGTCATCGAAGAGTCATCGACCCTTGCAGTTGACAATTCCAAAAAAAATAGTAGTTATAAAAGGGAAAATACCAATTGTTGTCTTGTCAAACAAAAAAAAAAAACACCAAGCATTGTGTTTTTCATGAACACCCAGTGGCTTCCACCAATTTTGCAAAGCACGTTTCCCTTTGGGCGGGGATTGTCAAGTCTTCCCTTCTATTACATCCTTCCATTGACATGCTGGAGGCCCCAAGGGAGGACAAATCCACCCAGATATTTGTAACTCTGAAAGTTCATTTGCGTCACTTGCATCCAAGATGGGTCATTATTCTAGGCTCAAACCACATCCTGCAAAATGAAAACAACAAGAAGACCTTTGACCAAAATCTGGGGAGGAGGTAAGAGAAGAAGCAAAGGATTGGCACGCCGGTAAGGTGTTAAAAGACACAGCTAGTGTTTCGGGAGTTTTTATAATAGAAACAAACTCTCCCTGCAGTGCAATGTAATTACAACCTTTTCTTGGCTAAGTGTAGTACCCTGGAGATTACTATAAGTAACTTATAATAGAATTTTTATTAGCGGTAGTAATTTTTTATGATAATTAGAGTAATCTGCAGCCCATAAAAATCAGAAGATATATAGTTATATCTTTTGTACAGGAAAAGTGTTTCTTCCAACTATGGAAACACCATAAATGGCAAATGCAGCTTTATGGCCACCGTTGGCTTTTATGCTGGGCTGTTTGGTGTCCCTTTCCTTATTAACACTCTCCATTACTTTGGCAGTAAACATTTGATGACAAATTAAAAATGTGCTCACCACCATCGAAAGGCAGCAGAAGCATCTCCAAATGCCTACTAGCCCGGCGCCCTCCCTCTCCCCTGCTTCCTCGCTCTTATGTCCAGAGGTATCTCAAAGCTAAGGTCATTTGTTAGCCAGCCTCTCCTGTCTGATCCCTAAGCTCAGCCCTGTGAGCCTTTATATTTTGGATCTGACACAGAACTATTACAAAAATAATGCAACTAAGCTAGAAGAAGAACTAATGGAGCTATCTGAGTTTGCTCAGAGGAGTATGAAAAAGATTTGAAAAGAATATTCATGTTTATACTGACTTTGCACTAGTAAATGGATATGTGTAGGCTAGCTGCTGTAAGAAATAAACCTCTGTGTTTCAATGACTTAGCATGATAGATGCTTATTTGGGGCTTACCTATGGGTCAAGTGCCGATGAACATGTTCAGAGATAGTCTTTCCCCCAAGTAGTGATTTAAGGGAGAAGGAAATGGCACCCCACTCCAGCACTCTTGCCTGGAAAATCCCATGGATGGAGGAGCCTGGTAGGCTGCAGTCCATGGGGTCTCGAAGAGTAAGATACAACTGAGCGACCTCACTTTCACTTTTCAGTTCAGTTCAGTTCAGTCGCTCAGTCATGTCCGACTCTTTGCGACCCCATGAATCGCAGCGTGCCAGGCCTCCCTGTCCATCACCATCTCCCGGAGTTTACTCAGACTCACATCCATCGAGTCCGTCATGCCGCCCAGCCATCTCATCCTCTGTCGTCCCCTTCTCCTCCTGCCCCCAATCCCGCCCAGCATCAGAGTCTTTTCCAATGAGTCAACTCTTCTCATGAGGTGGCCAAAGTACTGGAGTTTCAGCTTTAGCATCATTCCTTCCAAAGAAATCCCAGAGCTAATCTCCTTCAGAATGGACTGTTGGATCTCCTTGCAGTCCAAGGGACTCTCAAGAGTCTTCTCCAACACCACAGTTCGAAAGCATCGATTCTTCGGCGCTCAGCCTTCTTCACAGTCCAACTCTCACATCCATACATGATCACAGGAAAAACCGTAGCCTTGACTAGATGGATCTTAGTCGGCAAAGTAATGTCTCTGCTTTTCAATACGCTATCTAGGTTGATCATAACTTTTCTTCCAAGGAGTAAGCGTCTTTTAATTTCATGGCTGACACAACTGAGCAACTTCACTTTCACTTTTCACTTTCATGCATTGGAGAAGGAAATGGCAACCCACTCCAGTGTTCTTGTCTGGAGAATCCCTGGGATAGGGGAGCCTGGTGAGCTGCCGTCTATGGGGTTGCACAGAGTCAGACACGACTGAAGTGACTTAGCAGCTGCAGCAACAGCAGTGATTTAAAGATAGGGTTCCTTCCATCTTAAAACTCCACCACCCTGGGGCCTCACAGTAATCTGCATCCATTTATCAAATGCAGAAAGAGAGAAGGAAGAGGGCACTCATTTACTTACAAACCCATCTCAGAAGTGATGCACTTGATTGGTGAGAACGAGTCACATGACCACAACCCATTGCAAGGGGCCCTGAGAACTTCAGTTCTGGGTGTGGGGGCTGCCTCACTTCATGAACTCTATAGAAGAGGAAGCGAGAATTTTGTTGAGTAGCTGGTCCGTCTTTACCCCACTGAACAAGACATAGCTTGTATTTACATAGACCTTGTGGAAAGATATATGCAAATGGCAAACTCTTCGCAGAAACAGAGCATAGTGAGTATAAGATTTAAGAAAAAAAATCATAAAGTCAGATCAGCTGTGTTCAAAGCCAACTTTCTCCTTTTATAAGGTAATTATTGTTCAGTTTATTTATCCACTCTGAGCCTCAGCGTACCCAGCCATAATATGGGAATAAAAATAGTTAACATAAATTGAATACATAAGATATGTTCCAAGTGTGCTGCGAATGCTAATTGCTTTAATATTCATTGCAGCTCTGTGAGGGGAGGTACTATTATTATCTGACCTATGCAAATGAGGAAGCTGAGGTATACAGAGGTTAACTTGCTTATGGTCATACAGATTGAAGTCAGGATTCAATCAATCCTAGACCTCTCAGGCACTAGCCCCAGCCTCATTAATGGTAGTATATATCTCATAGATTTGTTGTGAAGATAAGATGGGAAGATAACTAGAAAAAGATTTTGACAACTAATGAATACTTAATTTATTTACTTAATTAGTGACTCATGCCACCAAATATACCCTCCATTGGCTGGTTGGAGGAGATATACACAGTTAGAACCATGCTTTTGGGTTAAGGTAGAATTTTTCAAAGGCTGCTCTGCCCAAGTCTATTATCAAAGGATACATCTTAAAAAGAAGACTCTATGGTCAAATAAGTGTGGGAATGCTAGATAGCCTGTCTTAAAGATTCATAGGCATATTAGCCTATCAAGGGCTCTGATAAGTCTTAGAGTAAAGAGACTTGCTTAACTCCTTTTAGCCGCGCAACTCTCAAATAAATATATTTGCTTTCCCCTCCTAATTAATATAGCCTAAGAAGCTAGTGTTCCATCTAATATACTTTATTACATACTGGGTAATGTTATACTGCCTTCAGTTGAAAAGTTGAAAAGTATGTGTCTGAAAGTTATGCTTACAAAACATATCTGAGGATGGGTCTTAGAAATTTGGATCAAGAGATTGATGTTTACTAAATATGTCTGTTTCCACTTATCAAGGAGTTGTTGTTGTTGTTTTAAGTAGGAAGTTGGTATCTATTTAAGCTCTACTGACTTTTCCAGGAATTCTTGGTGATTTTTTTTTATTGACATCATCAAAAAGGGTTAATTATTGCTCCGTTGGGATCTCAATGCTTTCTATTTACCTAATCTTCAACCCTAAGAAACAACTCTGCCTGCAATATGGGAAGGAGTGGTCGATGGCCGTTGAACAGGTTGAGGGAAGGAAACCACTTTGAATTCCCTTTTAGCTTCATTATTTCATTTGGAAATGTAATACAACCTTCAACATATCCCCAAGTTAAACCCACCCTCCAATCTTGATTGTTTAATCAACCAGAAGTCAACTAATTAGAATTCTTAATTAACCAGAAACTTGTCCCTTCACTATTCGTTGGAGAGGAAAAATAGATAAATGACAAATTAATAAGCTGATAACAGTAAGTTTAAAAGAAATGGGAAAATATTTTCCATCAGAATGACAAAAATATTGTCCTTAATGAACAAACAGTTCATAAAAATCAGTAAAAAAAAAAAATATTCGGTTAATAGAAAATATAGTCAAAGGACAGGACAGATTAGGGAATGCAAAGAGCCAACAAACATAAAAAGTCATTTTGGTAATCAAAAAATGTAAATTAAAATCAATAAAACCATTTTTTCACTTGGTAAATGAATAAAAATTAAAATATCTTCCATGCTTGTCAGAGTATGAAACAAAAATACTTATGCCCATTGGACTGGTAATGTCACTTCTAGAAATTTATCCTAAAAAAAATTGGAGACTCAAATGCAGATTTATGAATAGATGTATTGATTGCTGTTATTTGTAATACTGAATGAAAAAAGATTAGCCTAACTGCAGAGAAAGACCTGGGAATATCATGGTTATCCATAGTGGAATGTTATAATTAATGAGTATAAAATGATATTTTGATAGCAGTATTAATGATAAAGAAAAATTATCATATAATTAATAATAAGACAAATTATAAGATATGAAACTACATTTATACTATTAACTCAATTATGTAAATATACAACAGGGACAGAAGGAGAAAGGAAGGGAGGGAGACAAATGAAGCAAATGTAATTAAAATATTAACAGTGGCTGTTTCCAACTTGCAAAATTAGAAGCTATTTTGTTTTGTCATTTCTACTTTTCTGTATTTCCCAGCATTTCGAAGATGACCGTGAGTGATTTTTATAACCAGATAAATGAAATAAAAGCTATCAAATCAAAGAAGACATTTCCCGATTACTGCTGATTCAGGTCAGCTCTCTCTCCCTTTCACATCCAAGCTGGTATATGGTGAAAACTGATGTTTATACAGAATGGCAACCCCAGAGCCCTGGGAGAGCCTCACTCACTGAGAAGATATTCGATGAATTTACCACACTGAACTTCCTGAGGCTGGAACGTAAAACACCACATCTTGGAAAGATTTTCAGCAATAAGATGTGAAACCAAAAGACGTCTTGGCCAGCCCTCATTTAACCAAAATATCATGTTAACTAAAATAGCACATTAACGGAGAAATTCTGATCGGGTGAGATTCTACTGTGTAAATGGTCATTTAATTATCTGCTATTCTGGCTGACTTATACCTCTGCCTTTAAAAAATAAATAAATAAATAACATGAAAACTGAAACCTGGCTATTTAACTCAGTTCTGGAACTCTCCTTCCATTCTCTCCTGTGGCAGAGGTTACTTTGTGTTCATCAGATCCCCCATTTTTTTTTTCCCACCTGGGCACACAGTTGGACTACATTTCCCCATCTCCTTTGCAGTTAGGTGCCTCCATGGAATGAGTGCTGAGCACAGAAAGGTGATCAGAAGTGATGTACAACCACCGGCAGGCCTGGCTCATAAAACCCTGCCACATGCTATCAGCTCCGCTCACTCTTGGTCCACAGAGAGAACACAATGGAGGAGGACTCTAAGGCATAGGGAGCCTCTGGTGGAAGGAGCCTGAATCCCAGAGGATTCATACACCTTCTACTCCCCCTATACACATATGCACAAGGCAGGCCTTTTGGGGACTGTGTCCAAAAGGAGGAATAAATAGCTAGTGTTGCTTCACTGAAGCCTGGGGTGCTGTATGTTACAACAAGCAGCTAGCTTATTCCATACAGATTACTATATGTGTTGTGTTGTGTTGTGTGCTAAGTTGCTTCAGTCGTGTCCGACTCTGTGCAACCCTATGGACCATAGCTCGCCAGGTTTCTCTGTCCTTGGGATTCTCCAGGCAAGAATACTGAAGTGGATTGCTGTCCCCTTCTCCAGGGAATCTTCCTGACCTACGGAGATCGAACCTACATCTCTTATGTATCCTGCACTGGCTGGCAGGTTCTTTACCACTAGCACCACGTACGACAACCCCACTTAGCACGTTACTCTAAGCAGGATGACGGCAGAGAGGCATTTTAGACGAAGCATAAGATTTAGAGATGATCAAGTTTGGATTTAAATCCCAGTTTCCCCCACTGACTAGATCTAGGGCCTTGAACATGCTCACTATATCTCTTTGATGCTCAGTTGGCTTTTCTGCAAACAGAAAAGAAAATCCCCATTTCATGGTATGGCCATAAAGTTTAAATTAATGTATGTAAGTGCCTCATGTCATTCTGGATAAAAGGTCCATAGTTGACAAATGGGGACTTCTCTTTCTCATACAAACAAGATCCATCATAGCAACTGCTTGTCTCGAAGAAAAACTAAACTTCACACTTGGAAAGCAAAGAGACGTCAGGTTTCCAGATCCTAT
This sequence comes from Ovis aries, assembly GCF_016772045.2. Taxonomy (NCBI): domain Eukaryota; kingdom Metazoa; phylum Chordata; class Mammalia; order Artiodactyla; family Bovidae; genus Ovis; species Ovis aries. The sequence goes on along the minus strand of NC_056067.1, from coordinate 22,355,211 downwards.
TCCTTTATCCAGGTGCTGCCCACAATTCCCCATCTCCTAGAACCATGCTTATCATCCCCTCACATGTCCTGAACCAAAATGTGTCTGACAAACTTAAAGTAAGAGAATCAAATAAGAGAACATATCAGCAAAGGACCCTATACAACATTTGCTCTGTTTGAGTGGCCAATGTCAGTCTTGTATCCTCAGAGCAAAAATCATCTGGGATTGAGATGGTGGAAAAAAGAGTCTTCGTTGATTCATTTGTTCACACACACATTTCTGAGCATCGGCAGGCATGGGGGCAAGTGCTAAGGTAATAACAGCAGAAGGACCCCTGAGTCCAATGGGTGGAGCAAAGAAATAAACCAAAAAAAAAAAAAAAAAAGTCCTATCAAGGCCTACAATTCATATATTTAGTCATTCAATAAATGCTGAGCATTGAAATGTGCCAGACAAAGTGGCCAAGGGCTCATCAGTAAACAAAACAGGAAGGAAAAAAAAAATAGAAATGCCTGTGGTTACATGATTTACATTCTAGATAAAGTTCAGTTCAGTTCAGTCGCTCAGTCGTGTCTGACTCTTTTCGACCCCATGAATCGCAGCACGCCAGGCCTCCCTGTCCATCACCAACTCCCGGAGTTCACCCAGACTCACGTCCATCGAGTCCGTGATGCCATCCAGCCATCTCATCCTCCGTGGTCCCCTTCTCCTCCTGCCCCCAATCCCTCCCAGCATCAGAGTCTTTTCCAATGAGTCAACTCTTCACATGAGGTGGGCAGAGTACTGGAGTTTCAGCTTTAGCATCATTCCTTCCAAAGAAATCCCAGGGCTGATCTCCTTCAGAATGGACTGGTTGGATCTCCTTGCAGTCCAAGGGACTCTCAAGAGTCTTCTCCAACACCGCAGTTCAAAAGCATCAATTCTTTGGTGCTCAGCCTTCTTCACAGTCCAACTCTCACATCCATACATGACCACTGGAAAAACCATAGCCTTGGCTAGACGGATCTTAGTCGGTCTAGATAAAATACAATTTATCAAATAAGTAAAATATATTCCCTGTTAGAAGGTGATCAGATCTTTGGAGAAACATAAAGCCAGCAAGTATAGTAGGAATGCCAGCGTGGAATGCATATAGAAAGTGAAAGTGAAGTTGTTGAGTTGTGTCCGACTCTTTGCAACTTTGTGGACTGTAGCCTGCCAGGATCCTCTGTCCATGGGATTTCCCAGGCAAGCATACTGGAATGGATTGCCATTTCCTTCTCCAGGGGATCTTCCCAGGCCTGGGATCAAACCCGAATCTCCTGCATTGCAGGCGAATTCTTTACTAACTGAGCCACCAGGGAAGGGTGACATTTAAGCAGAAGCCTGAAGGAGGTGGAGGAAGGCACTGTACTCTTCAAGGGAAAAGTATCCCAAGCAGAGACGGTCTCCAGGGCCAAGGCACCACAGCAGAATTCAGCTCAGTGGGATCACAGGACACAGCAGAGAGGCCAGTGTGGCCAGAGAGGAGAAAGCACCCCAATTTTGCTTAGTCCAGCTTGCCTATCGCATAGCTCTTGGTGTTGACCCTAGACTGTGTCAGCTTCTGTTCTGTGGTCAGAGTCGGGGAGCTCCCGGCAAGAGGACAGGGGTGTGGAGAGGCAGGAACTGGAGCAGTGTGGGAAAAGAGGACATGAAATCGGCAAAAGACAAGTTCGTCACCATGATGACATGTACTATCACTCTTCCCTCTCCGGAGATAAGAATATTGCAGCCTGCTGGTCAACAGCAGGGAGCGATGGAAGCTCTCACAATATAAGTAGCTGCTCTTGGGATGTGTCAGAATCCAACAGGACAGAGGCTGCCACTCAGTGAAGAGGGCAGGTGGATAGTCCCCGCCACACCTCTGTACCAAATGTCATCACCAAAATCTCTTCAAACAAGCCCTCTGGATGTGCCATCTCTTTCTTGCCAGAACGCTGGTGGGTGCAAAAAAAACAATTATTTTAAAATTTAGCATGCCAATCTTTTGGGGAATTTGGTGTTGGAGACTCACTGATAATCACACATTTCAGAAGAAAAAAATCCCAAAAGGAAAGGGGCCTAAAGAACTTTCCCCATGTTTTCCTGGCACCAAGGCCCAGTCCACTTCCAATAGCCATTACCCTCTGAGCAGAGGTGGCAGTCTGACTTTTCTCCGTGTGTGTGTGTGTGTGTGTGTGTGTGAAGTCACTTCAGTCGTGTCTGACTCTTTGCGACCCTGTGGACTGTAGCCCGCCAGGCTCCTCTGTCCATGGGATTTCCCAGGCAAGAATACTGGAGTGGGTTGCCATACTGTCCTCCAGGGGATCTTCCCAACCCAGGGATCAAACTCATGTCTCTTACGTCTCTGGCATTGGTAAGCAGGTTCTTTACCGCTAGCACCACCCACTTGGGGCCATACAAAGTACTCATGCTTATCTACCACATATACTTTTCCTATTAAACCAGCATCTCTGGCCACCACTGTTCATTGGGAGCTTCTTTCTCACCCTCCAGCTCACCCCACTTTGAAGCTATGTGGGATCATATCAACCACTGCTATCCTCATCAGAAACCTTTAATGACACTCAACGTCTCCCAAAAATAAAGTTTAAATCCTTACTGACAAGGTCATGTGCAAGTTACTTCTGCAGTTGCTCACTAAGCATCTATTATGTACTGGGCTCAGAGGAAACAAAGATAAATAAGATGCTTTTTTTTTCCCCCCCTTTGAGGTGCTTATACTGTATGGGTATAGGAGAAATAATAAACTGATAACAAACGTAAGTCATCAGTGGATTAAGAACCTACTGGATCTTTGCAAGAGAAAGATAATTAGTGACCCTGAAGTAGAAAATTCCACAAACAGAACCAAAATTTTTTTTCAAAGATAAAATAGCACTGGATTTCCAAGAGAAAACTGAATTTAGTTCACAAGGATCTGCTTGAAAATTCTGGGTTCAAGGAAATACCGATGGAGACTGACGGACATGGAGACATCCCCTAGTCAAATTTTTAGACTTCAAGGGGAAAGAAATATTTCTTCAGGCACCCAAGAACCACTTCAAGGCGCTGACAGTTGAGAAGTCATCTCAATGAGGAATGTTTGCAGCCAAAACCTGACTGGGTAGCATCCATAAAGTTCTGAGGACAAGAAGAGGTGACCTGAGTAAATCATACCAGTCAGGTTGCCAAGCAAGTATTAAAGCAAACACAAAATGTATCATGAAATATAGCACCCATAGTTGTTTTGTTTTTAAATATAACTGTTCAGTGGCGACAGTGATGAAATGCAACCAACCTAGAAGCAAATGGTAAAGACTTGGTGTGACATTTAAAGACAGTGGAGATACACAATTTTTTAAAAGTAAATGTAAAGCTAAAAGTAAAAAAAAAGAAAAGACAGTATAGTGACATCTGTGAAGTTCTGAAAGAGAGGGTGAATTTTATACCCAGCCAAGTTGTATTTCCATTGTAAAGGCAAAGGTCAACCTCAAGCCTGAGTGAATTCTGGGCAAACAACCCAAAGGACCTGTCTTGACAAAAACAGTATGCTTGGTAAAATCTGCCCAAGTACCTCTTTATACTCTTACAGCTTATTTAACTCCCTTATGACTTCCCCGGAGCCAGTTGTCATACATAGACATTTTCAGATTTTACAGCCACCCTGTTCCAAGGACACTCTCCTGCTCAGAACAAGTGTTATGGAACCTCTCTCTATGTAGAAGTTCCTCTTTCTTGGAGCCTTCCATGGGTACCAACGGCCCTGATGAGCTTCTCTTCATTCACAGTAGGACTCCTATTTCAGCATTGCTGTGGGGCATTGGCAGAGGGCGAGCAACCCTGGAGAGTTTAGTTTCCATCTTTGGACTCAGTCGAAGGTGAACAGTGACCACAACCACATTCCATACCACTCCTCCAAGGAGATATATCCTCATTTGTAGTATCTCTGCATCACTGCCCCAGTATCACTGCTGTTGTGGGACTTCTGTGAGACCCAGGTTCTTACTACAACATAGGTAGGATGTTTTCTGGTTCATCCAACTTTTGGCGTTCCCCGCGTTACAAGAGTAAGTGCCAGAGTGACCAGGGTACAGTCTTGAGGACTTCTGCACCATGTCTCACTATGTGGGGCTCATACAGGAATCACTGAGCCCAACTTCTGTGTATCCAAAGAATTTACCTGTCTTCTTCCTCCCTCTCTCCTTCATGAGATAAACCACTTCTGAGTTGCAGGGCTGACCAACTTTATTCATATCTTGTTCTACAGCGAGAACTCAAGTTCTCACTACCCTTGGTGGGCTTGGGAGAGTGAGACCAAAGGGAGGATTTGGTGGGTATCATTCCTTTCCTTATTTGAGACTTAAGCTCAGAAAGCCAGATTCAATCTTCAGAAGCTTATCTTTATGGTTTCCATTTTATTGAATCTCATTTTGCTAATTCTTCACGATTCCACACTCACTATTAGCCTTAATGGACTCTTTATTGGTTTACCCCTAATAATATGTTAATTGATAGCTCTTATTGCTTTCAAACCCAAACTTTCCCACATTGAGAAGTCCAAACAATCGAGCCATTGCTAATAAGGCTTGGATATGGAGAGAGTCATTATGATTCCCCAGTTAGCAGTGCAGAAGGGAGGATGTTCTGTGCACAGCGATGTCCCAACACAAAATTCCTTCGAGGATGCATAAAAGCCCTGGTGGGAAAGTGGAGGGGCAGCCTCCAAGCTCAGTGTCACTGCCTAGAAAAGCCCCTTCCTGACAGGTGATGCTGCTTGCTGCCCACACCCTGACAACGCACAGCATCAGGACCGCATCATGTCTGGCTATTTGTAAACCAAGCAGAAGCTGAGGAAACATCCCTCTCACAGGGAAAGCATTGATTTGAAGAGGCTTGGAGTGGGGCTCCGGCCTCGACGAGCGTGGAAGGGCCTCCTTAAACTGACACAATAAATTAGTTCAAAGCTGATGACAGCCCTCCAGATTACCCACCGCCCCACAAAGGAGGGAACGCTCTGGTCCCCTTCACAAAAACATAGATAAAAATTGTGTTCTTCTCCTCTAATGAGGCAAGCTCAGATATAAGTCAATAGAGCAATTCATTAACAAATCTAATGAAATCCCCCGGGGTTGCCAGCGAGATGGCAATGAAGTCTCCTTGGGCGGCGGGTCCGTATGTCGAGGGTCAGATTGTGGAGTGGTTTTCCTCTGGCCTATTCACTGCCCACATATGGCAGTTAAGGTCACTGTTATCAGACACTTTCTCTGTACACAAAACAAAATTTCCATATGGCCCATGGAAATGGCCCGGCCGGGCTTCTGGGCAGCTTCCCACGGCTCTCTTTGTGCGGCGCTGGTTAGAAGTATAAAAGAGGGTGTGAGGGGTTACCTCGTCACTCAACTGCCCGGCCTGCTTTGTGCGTCAGTCCAATTTAGGGAAAATCTGCATCACTTTTTCCCCTGTCTTTCAGGCACAAATGCTCATGTCAGTCTATTAGAACGTGATGGAAGTACTGATCACAACCTCCGCATTTAAATCCTTTTGAAACCGCGGTGACCCGCTGAAGAGGGTTCTGAGGGGAAGGACCTTCTCAAGGCTCTTTCAAATTCACAGAAATAAAGGCCTTTCCTGGCTTAAAGTGGCCCCTCAGATTGAGCCCCACAGAGCCCCGAAAAAAAAAAAAAAGTCCAACACGATTGTCATGGATATTACATGACAGGGACAAGAACAGGCCAGCAAAGACAAGGCTCCAGGCCGCACAAAACTGGACGGGGCTTTCTTCCCCGTTTGGGCCTGGGATTGTTGACAGCCCAGTAAATAGGCTGTTTAACCCTTTGAAACTGAATAAAGAGGGTGTAGACAAATGCTTTCTGATGGAGTTTGTGCATGTAATAGGCAGGAGCGTACACACACACTCAGGGGCTTCGGGGACTCAGGGGCGGGGGGAGGGGCTGGCGGAGGACCAGGCAAGTCTTCCTTCTTGGGGCTGCGGACAGCAGTCTCGACAGAATTTCTGATGAGATCGGCGTAATGGGGCAGGGGTCCCAGAGGCCAGATCTGGATGTGCAGGTGACCAGGACGTCTGGGACAGCTGCAGTAATGCCTGTCATGGGCTTGAGTGGCGCCTGTGACTTATCAGCATCTGGTGTTGTGGAAAGTTTGGGGGGTGGTCCTGGAGGTGGTCCTCCTTCTCTCCTGCCCCCTTGGTTTTCACTTACTCCGTCCTGAGATGAGGACAAGGATAGCAATACGAACAACTAATCAGGACAGGTGTTCTGCTAAACACTGTCTCTACCTTATCTCGCTTAATTGAGGTAACCACTCTGCAAGGTTGAAACAATGAAGCCCATTCTGCAGATGAGGAAACTGAGGCGCCAAGTGGCTGAGCCGCTTGCAAGAGAGCTGCAGCTGCCAAGTCGTGAAATGGGGTTCGGATCAGTCTTTCTCCTGCTAACCAGTCTCTAGACCTGGTCTTCCCATTGTCTTGAAACAGGAAATTTCCTGTTCAGTTGTGCCATTGTTTTAATAAATAGGACGATGCCTTCTCCCTCCCTCTCTGACTCGTTCTCTCTCTCTCACTTTGATTTTGGGTAAAAGTATATTCCTATTGACCTAAGAAGCCAAAATAAACAGGGGATTGAAACCTGCCTCCCAGAAATTTAAAATTATGCATATCGCTTCCAATTTCATAAGCTGTTTAGGCTCCCAGGGAAATGACTCCCCCGTGAGCCACAATTCCTAAGGCTTGGCAGCCACGGAGTTTCCATAAATCCACATACTACTGTTTCTAACCTCTGACTGTACTTTTAACTGGGAAGGGCCTTTTTAATTCATTTAACTCATTTTAATTGTCTTTGGGGGGACGAGAGCTTTCTTCGGCCAGCTCTGCTGGCAGGGGGAGCTGATTACAGAGCTCAGACTGCCATTCACCAGAACCCTCATGAAAATGCATGCGGGCTCCCGCACCCTCGGTAATTGTAATATTTCTTCCTTACTGTTTATGTCAGAGAGTCATTACTGGAAGAGGCTGACACATCTGACATGTGTGGCGTCGACACACATTAGGTGGTCCTTAGATAATTTTTAGACAAAGTTTAGCCGGTGTAGCAGGAACCCAGCCCTGTTGTAAGCAGCAGACATGAAAGGAAAAACATCTTCTCGTGCTGGCTCCTTGAACATGATAATTAGCCCGATCTTTCCCCTTCAAGACGGCAAAGTTCTTGGGGTCTGGGGCCAGGTCCTCACCAGGTATGTACGCTCCCTCCGTGGAGGCTGCTATTTCTATCGTCAGCTGTAGTGTCTCCAGCACCACTTTAGGTAATTTACTTATAGTATCTCCTTTAACATGCCATAGCAAACTTAGAAGGCAGATCCTATTACTATTTCATAGAGGAAAAAGATCTGGGGCCCAGAGAGGTTAAGCAACTTGGGCAAAATTAAACAGCTCATGAGCCTGAATTCAAACCACGCTGCTTCCCATAATGCAGTGCCCAGAACAGTGAAAAATCAGTTAGTACTTGGGCAGCTAAGGTTTGAGCTGCCAGATATTCTGATAGAGATTCTATCCTATCTGGGATCTCGGTTCCACCCGTCCTTCTCCTGCCCACTTATTTCATCTCTGCTGCCCCTCCAGTGGCTTCTGATGCTCTGGGCTTTCCTTGAAGGCAAGATCAATCCACGTTAAGAAACGTCTCCTAATTGCTTATGTTTTACCACTGAGAAATAAATGAGCATTTTCCATCACCCGATTTAATAGCGCTGACTCGGACGGCAAGAGGAAGTAAATCAATGGCTGGTGAAGGAAAAGAAGCATTTTTTCTTTTTTAAATAACTCACACTTTAGAAACGCGATCTCTAAGTTATTACAAATTATAAGGTTAAGACCTCTTAGACGAATCCTAGCTGCTTAAAAATTTAAAACTCCAGGGTAGAGCAGTGAAGGATTAATGAGCTTCAGGCAACTAAATATCAGGACCTGGGGGGAGAAGTCTTGTTTTATGTGAGAGCCTACGAGGACGGAACTCCACCGGGTGAAATCCTTCTCTTTTGGGGGGTGCGGGGGAGGCAATGGGTGTGGGGTGAAAGTTCGGAGGGGTGGATTAGAACATTCCAGATGAGACCGACTGGTTCTCTGATTGAGAAACGTGAGATTCCTCCAAACATTTCATTATGTCAATGCAGAATTAGGTTTCCCTAGCACATCCTTGTACTCTCTAAAGAGAAGAGAGAAAAGCATTTTATGAGTCGTGCCTTCACACCAAAGTTAGAGGGTGTGTGTGTGTGTGTGTGTGTGTGTGTGTGCAAACCTTTCATCAGGAATCGGGATTAAAATCTCTAGCAAAATATAGCAGGCAGAAGCAACATGCAGTATTTATTTTCCCAACGGAAAGGTAAACAGTAGAAGGAGAAGATGAAAATATTTAGAGAAGAAACTAACCAGATTTGATGAAACGCTTCAAGAAATGCCAGCCTTGGGAGGAAAGGTCAGGACTGGCAGGCTTCTTTGCATATGTGACAACACGTGTCACATTTAACTGCCTGGCCCCTCCCCCAGGCGCCCCCCCCACCCCTCATCATGAAGCACAATTTTAGGGGGAACCCACAGCTCACAGAGACTGATAAGGACCCCATCAAGTTCTGACTCCAGTTCAAAGGTTTTTTGTTGGTATGCGAGATGACAATTCTCGGGTTATTTCTGTTTCCTGCCTTTCTCAGGTTGGAATCACTTTCTCGCTGACCTAAATCTATTATTCTCAGCTTCACTCCCACTCCCCCGATCCAGGAACAGCCCACGGTGACACCCCCCACATAGCCCTGGGTTTCCTCTACTGATCACCGGCGTCCCAACTGGGCTGACAATAAATCCCCAGACACCCTTGTTTTAATTATGGATGCTAAAATGGGCCTTTTGGAGAGAACTCCTGTTTGCTCAACGCAAACCTTTCGCTCTCTGGCCATCTTGGGTCTGAGTTCCACACTTAAAATTAAATTATGCTTGGGATAATATTGTCTTGAGCTCACAGTTGCTGCCATGGATATTGACAAAGACTTAGCCAGTATTTTAATAAGAAAACAAAACGCCAGAAAAAGGCTCCAGAGTTTCCAGGCGGATCATTAAGGAACCACCTTGGAGGCCGGAGGCTGATGCTGACTGCATCACAGTTCGTCACACAACTTAAACTTCTTTTGACATCTAGTTATGTCGAAATGTGACTGATCACCTAGGGGCTGGAGCTCCAGAGAGGGAAAAGTTCACTGACAGACAGCCGTGTGCAGAGCAGTTCTTAAATGAGAATCAAGAGAAAGTAACATCCGGGAGACCTGACACTCTGCACCTGCTACCTGGATCCGTCTAACTCAGGCAGGCCTGTTCTGGTGAGTTCTATTAGCATCTGCATGCTTCTGTCTCATTATCACACATCTGCCCACCTTTATTCCAGTGACGCTGCCTCTCATCTGACAGCTCCGACGTTGTCAAGAACTGGATATTAGGGAGCAGGGTACAGCGGGCTCGCCGTGTTCACTTTTATTTTCTAAAGACTGGTGCATGGTTTGACAGTACTGCGCCGCAGAGGTAAAGGAGATAATGAACATATTGGGCAGTTCCTAAACAATGCTGAAGAGTGGATGGCTGGTGGCATCACCTCAGCCTGAGCAGGCTCCTTTGTGGGGCCGGGAGATCAAAGCCACTGTCGACCTCAGCTCCCAGCCCAGTCCCACGCATAGAGAGTCACAAGCCACTGAGGAGCTTAATTTCTCGATATTTCAGCTTTGCAAAAAACCAAAACAGAAAAGCTCGTGCTTCCATGTTGATCTGCTGAATTATCAACATCCAGACTTTGGGATCTTCTTTGAAAGCATAGCACCTCTTGTGTACCAGGTAATTTCAAACAAGGACCCTCCACCCAGGGATGAAAATGGGGTGCCTGCTTGCCCTCAGTTTCTTCCTGGCCTTAAAACAACTGGCAGAGGCAGCCCTGTAAATGTAAGATGCCAGCCTCACAGAGCTCCCCCGAAAATAAAAATCTACCAGCTCACCTTTCACCCTAGGACCAGTGGGGGTAATGCTGAACATGCCAAAATGTCAGATCGCAGGGCTTGGGATTCCACTGAGTGCCAGTTGCCAAAGGAACTAGCTTTCCCCCTTTGCCTGCTGGCCTCTTCCTTGGGGTAAAAGAAAGCCCCCTGTGTTCAGATAACCTTGGGTTCTGAAAGGCTGTGAGCATTTCTGAGTTGAGTTCTAGATACAGATTGAGGTCCTTGGCCCCAGAAAGATAAAGGAATAAAAAAACATGCCTGAGAAAGGAGGGAAACCCAGCTCCCACCTTCCCAGGCCCTGAGAATGCAGAGGAAACAATAGAATTTGGCAGAGAGGGCAGAAGGATGCCCACTGGGGTTCATACCCCAAGGGACCCCAGTGGGAGCCCCCAGTGGCATCCCAGACTGGCCTCGGCCAATCTGAGAAGCTGGTGTGTAGGGACAAACTCAGAGCCATTTAGGAAAGCCCTGACTTCCCTCCCCGTGCCCACAGCTTTCATCCCTCTGATATCTCTTTGTTCTCCAGCTTGCTGAGGGTTTGTATGGGTTAATGGAAAAATTACTGTTATTTTGCAACAATGCAATCAAAGTCAGTTCAGCAAACCCTGATAAAGTGAGAATAGCTTATTCAGATGGAGCTGGCAGGCCTGAACTCACAATTGCAAAGTTTGAATACAAAATAAGATATTCCTCCCCCTTTTTTTTAAAAAAAAAAGAGAGACAGAATCCGTTGTCATTCATGCTAAAAAGGCATTACAGACTGTCGACACTGTACAGAAAAATAGGAGATGTTGACCTTTTTATTATAGACTTTTCTCTACTGTTGCCCTTCTTTCAGCTGCACATCGCGCCCCCCGCTCCCCCCCGCCCCTCTCTGCACTCACACACACCCTTTTCAGCTGTATGTTATCTCAAATAATTACCCTCGCTTCTGGCTGTCCCTGGTGACTTCTGCTGCTAAAAAAGCTACTCATTGTCGGAGACTGAAGAGGGATTTCAAACCTGCTTCTTGTGGCCGGGCAACGGCTCTTAATTAACCACTCAGGTATTGGGGAAGCTCCCAGCCCGGCTCGCTTCCATATGGCTGAAACATGTCCTCAGTGATAATCACGGAAGGAAATATTGTATCAAAAAAGAGCTCACACCACCGAAAGCTTGTGCAAATTATTTTTAATGATTCTTCTCTAGTGAGTCGGCTTATTTGTTATTTCAAGCCGAGATAGAGAGAAAGGACTGAGATCCTCCCAGTAAACACCCCTGGTGCCCCACCCCCATCCCAAATCAGATCCCTGGATACTGTCACAAAGAGGAGACCCCTCCCAGCAGCGGAGCCCCTCCAGACACCCTAGAAAGGTTTTCTCACCATGATTTTCATCAGCTTTTGTTTCTATTGGGTGCCTGGCTCTTCTCGAACACACGCACAGACACACACGCCTCCTTCACAGAATTTCCAACAAGCAAGTGATTTTATGTAACTAGAGGAGTGACCTATCTGGTAGTACTTCACGTATTCACGCCTCTGGTAGTTCTTGCTTTAAATAATGGTGGTGGCGGGGAGGGTTGGGAAGCTTGGCTGGAAGTGGAGGTGGTGGAGTTTATAAATCTAATTAAAAATGAAGTTGTATTTCCATTTTCCAAAACTACCCATCCACCAGCGTACTGTGTCACTAGACATTATGTACGATTTTACTTTGCGACAGAAACCATTACATTTAAAAATTCATTACAGCAAGGTTAGTTAGACCCATGATGGATGCAGCTTTAATCCTGCCATATATTATTACAGTTAAAATGTAAATGATGAAAAATATTTTGTGCTTATCAGCATTTATGTGGAAATGTGTTTTACAGTGATATATGATGTTATATTTCTATTATTGTGATGAAAAAGAAAGCAATACAAAAAGACGAAGTGTTTATTAAAACATGGTTACTTGTGATAACATATTTCTGTTGTACATGACTTTAAACATATTCACTGAGGGCATTTGTCCAAAGCCACTGTGAAATATGTTTGCCGCGCACATCGGGCTAAGTTGGTTTTTTTTCTTCTGGTTACAGCTCTTTTTAATAGACTAATATTAATTCAAAATCATGTAGAACGCTGTGAAGTTAGCAGCCTTGTTTCCTTTCTGACGTGGTTAAAAATGGACGTGTGTGTGTGTGTGTGTGTGTGTGTGTGTCTGTGTGTGTGTTTAGAGACACAGACTCTGGCTATAAAAAGAAGACTTGCGTGTTTATTTGGTACAATCATCGAGAGGAAAGCGAGCCACCCAATTGAATGATGTTTCCAAAGTGATGTCATCCAGGACACAATAGAATCCTATTCAAGCTGTAATTAACATAGTGGAAAAGTAATATCAAACGTCACTTTCCAATCAGGTGTGCGTGAAAAAAAATGAAAAGGCCACGTTGGGTCCCTGCATGGTTCCGTCAGGGCACAGAAATGTTTTAGCTGTGAGCGTGGAAGAACTGATGAGGGCAAGAACTCTGCAAGCCCCAGATACTGCGCCGGACGGGAAAGCTACCTCCTGACTCTCCTTTTTGCCAAGTTCACTCACAATGTGGTTCCTGCCTCCTGCTCCCCTCCCCGCTTTTCACCAGCTCCAGAACAATAGTACGTCCAACTACAAAATGAAATAGAACACAAAAAGAAAATAAACCCTCCTCAGCAAACCAAACAAACAGAAACAAAATGAAAAGGAAGAGAAAATTTATTACTAAACCCTATTTAAAGAAAAGTCACATAAAACAAAAGTCCTTCCTACAGACATTCTCTGCTGTGTCTCCTGTCATTTTAGGACAAAGTGCTTAATAATTCGTCCAAGTGTTCTTCCCCCCCATTCCCGCCCCACCCCCCAGAATCTTTACAGTTAGAATACGGTAACTGTGATACCCAGGAACTACATCTGTTAAAGGTTGGTACATGGTACTCAATTTGCTACATAAATTGTAAGTCTTTCTCCCACCTCCTATTGATGAAGGATCTTGTAATAGGTTTAGAATTGACCAGACTAGGAAATCAGTTCCACTTTCCCCTTCTTTCATTCTGTGTCCCAAGTGTCCCTGAGCGGGTGGGGGTAGGTGGTGGGGGGGGGTAGGCAACAGAGCCTTCATGCAAATTTCCATTGGGTTTTTGCCCCGGCCCCTTTTTCTCTTTCTCCTAACATCTGCTCCTAGGAGGATGTCGTTGTGTACATTAGCACTGCAGTTTCGCACCCTTTGGGCCTACCTTTGGCACAGGAAGCCAGGACCCGGCCAGCCAACGATAATACAAGCCTCGGTATTTCCTATCTCAGCACCTCCCTCGCTCTGCTCCTCGGCCGCCCGGAGTTGTTATCTTTAGGAAGTCCAAGGTGGGGGAGAGGGAGGGCTTATCTGGCTCCCATCCGAGTTGCAGACATGAAACCCCTCCCTGTACACCTTGGGAACATTGTCACAGAGGGGTCACATCCGCTCCGATTCGACGCCAGTGAACGGGGCCTGTGACCTACACCGTCCTTCACCTCCCTTTGTTTGAGGCAGAAGACCGACTCAGCTGATTTCCTTCAAAGCACAGGTTATAGAATTTGTGCAAATGTCTTCCCATTTGATCAGGAAAGGAAGAGCCCCCACACCTTCTGCAAGGCTCTGTCTTCCCCTTGCATTTCTCCTCATCTTTTTCTTTTAAAATTATTTTTTATTTTCAATACATGCACGCATGCACACACACACATACACACACACACTCACACATTGACGCACACACGTATGCATTCTCAAGAAAACAGGGGCTCTCAGAACAACTCACCCAAAGCAAACCTCTTCAGTTCATTTTCCTGCTTCACAAATTTCCCTGAGCTGGGATCCCAGGCGTTGTGAACTGACCTGGGGTTGCCCTATTAAATGTATTTATTTCTTAGAGCTGAAGAATATTTGCTGAAAGCTGGATTATCACTTGGTAGACCACCAGCAGCTGTTGAAAACCAGGGCATAAAAGCTTGTTTATGTCTTTAATGGCCCACTTAATGATGGAGCAAGTATGTTATTCATAATAAAATGCCAAGGAATAATCTTAATACCCCAATGCATGGCGCTAGTGAATTAAGAAACATCTGCTATGTCATAAAAGAACATTTTATTTGGGTTCTACATTAAAAACATGATTCCATGGAGTTCTACTGATTTATATGGTACACAACAAATTATGATGTCTTGAAGTAATTATACTTTACAATTAAACCTACCAGGGCCACTCTTGGAAAGAAAACGCCTGCTCCATCTTCATCATTCAGGACCATTTAAGTTCATATTGTGGTCTTGCTTCAATCTATTTCACCAAAGTGGTGTTTAAAATCTCTGGCATTTGTGTCTCTCCAGGAAGATAATCAAGCTGGAAAATTCTCCTGAAATCACCACTGCAGAATAAAATGGCTATTTGGATTCAAGAGGGAAAGTGTGAAAAATAAGTCTTTACTGCTTGTATTGTATCTGACTCTGACTTGGGATCCCTATTTTCATGTTACTCAAGGGAAGAAGGTTTGGAACCTGCGCTCAGTTGGGGATAAAGAGGATGACCTCACCCCTCCAGGCTTAGTTTGTATGTGGTGAGTGGGTGGGGGCAGGGAGGGGGAGATGGCAGGAGTTGAGGACGGAGTGGCCCTAGAGATGTCCTGAATTGAGGAAGGTGCTGAAGGGCCAGGGTGTGGCCAGTCCAGTCCCAGTCCCTGCGTCCTCTGCTCCAGATGGCGTCTGTATCCCTCACACCCGCTATCGCACCAGGAAGCCATGTGTCACCACCTCCATGCCCAACACCACTCGTGAGTCCAGGGACAAGTCTATTGCTTCCTGGAGCCAGGTCCTCAGAAAGGCATACAATGTAACAAGAGGAAAGACGAGTTATTTTAAAAGCTGGCTGCAGGGCAGGCTGGTTGTCCAAGGACAGTGGCTCTTGGCCCCAGGCTGCTTTGGGGAATAACCTGGACAAAAGGCCTGTGCCAAACTCTACCACCAGGGATTCAGTTCCATTGGTCTGAGATGCCTTCCCTAAAACACACACAGTCACTCACTCACATATACTGGTAATTTTTTTTTTAAAGCTTCCTCCATCATTCTGATGTATGAAGTGAAGTGAAGTGAAGTCGCTCAGTCGTGTCTGACTCTGCGACCCCACTACAAGGCTCCTCTGTCCATGGAATCAGAATACACATTCTGATGTATACCCAGGGTCAAAAACTCCTTCTTTAGGGAGATAGGATTTTTTTTTCAAAGATGACTGGCATATTCACAACAACAACACCTCCATAAGATTTCTTTGTTTTAGAAAGTGAGGCTGCCTACAATCAGTGGGAATGTTAAATATTCAGTTCAGTTCAGTTCAGTCGCTCAGTCGTGTCTGACTCTTTGCGACCCCATGAATCGCAGCACGACAGGCCTCCCTGTCCATCACCAACTCCTGGAGTTCACTCAGATTCATGTCCATCGGGTCAGTGATGCCATCCAGCCATCTCATCCTCGGTCATCCCCTTCTCCTCCTGCCCCCAATCCCTCCCAGCATCAGAGTCTTTTCCAATGAGTCAACACTTTGCATGAGGTGGCCAAAGTACTGGAGCTTCAGCTTTAGCATCATTCCTTCCAAAGAAATCCCAGGGCTGATCTCCTTCAGAATGGACTGGTTGGATCTCCTTGCAGTCCAAGGGACTCTCAAGAGTCTTCTCCAACACCACAGTTCAAAAGCATCAGTTCTTCAGTGCTCAGCCTTCTTCACAGTCCAACTCTCGCATCCATACATGACTACTGGAAAAACCATACTAAACAGTGCTTTAGACAACAGTATTTGTGGGTATTGTTTAGTTGCTTTAGTTATGTCCGACTCTTTGTGACCTCATGGACTGCAGTACGCCAGCCTTCCCTGACCATCACCAACCCTCAGATCATGCTCAAACTCATGTTCATTGAGTTGGTGATGCCATCCAACCATCTCATCCTCTGTCATCCCCTTCTCCTCCTACCTTCAATCTTTTCCAACATCAGGGTCTTTTCCAATGAGTCAGTTCTTCTCATCAGGTGGCCAAAGAATTGGAGTTTCAGCTTCAGCATCAGTCCTTCCAATGAATATTCAGGACTGATCTCCTTTAGGATGGACTGGTTGGATCTCCTAGCAGTCCAAGGGACTCTCAAGAGTCTTCTCCAACACCACAGTTCAAAAGCATCAATTCTTCAGCACTCAGCTTTCTTTATAGTCCAACTCTCACATCCATTCATGACTACTGGAAAAACCATAGATTTGACTATACGGACCTTTGTAGGCAAAGCAATGTCTCTGCTTTTTAATATGCTGTCAATATTTGTCATAGCTTTTCTTCCAAGAAGAATGCATCTTTTCATTTCATGGCTGCAGTCACCATCTGCAGTGATTTTGGAGCCCCCAAAAATAGTCTCTCACAGTTTCCATTGTTTCCCCAACTATTTGCCATGAAGTGATGGGACCAGATGCCATGATCTTAGTTTTCTGAATGTTGAGCTTTAAGCCAAACTTTTCACTCTCCTCTTTCACTTTTATTAAGAGGCTCTTTAGTTCCTCTTCACTTTCTGCCATAAGGGCGGTGTCATCTGTGTATCTGAGGTTATTGATATTTCTCCCAGCAATCTTGATTCCAGCTTGTGCTTCATCCAGCCCAGCATTTCTCATGATGTACTCTGCATATAAGTTATATAAGCAGGGTGACAATATACAGCCTTGATGTGCTTATTTTCCGATTTGGAACCAGTCCATTATTCCATGTCTGGTTCTAACTGTTGTTTTTTGACCTGCATACAGATTTCTCAGGAGACAGGTAAGGTGATCTGGTATTCCCATCTGTTTCAGAAATTTCCACAGTTTGTTGTGGACTTCGTCCACAGTCAAAGGCTTTGGCATAGTCAATAAAGCAGAAGTAGATGTTTGTCTGGAACTCTCTTGCTTTTTCAATGATCCAACAGATGTTGACAATTTGATCTCTGGTTCCTCTGCTTTTTCTAAATCTAACTTGAACATCTGGAAGTTCACAGTTCACATACTGTTGAAGCCTGGCTTGGAGAATTTTGAGCATTACTTTACTAGTGTGTGAGATGAGTGCAATTGTGCGGTAGTTTGAACATTCTTTGGCATTGCTTTTC
Source organism: Ovis aries (assembly GCF_016772045.2). Classification (NCBI taxonomy): domain Eukaryota; kingdom Metazoa; phylum Chordata; class Mammalia; order Artiodactyla; family Bovidae; genus Ovis; species Ovis aries. Next base: position 22,338,051 of record NC_056067.1, on the reverse strand, counting down.
TTTGGGATTGGAATGAAAATTGACCTTTTCAAGTCCTATGACCACTGCTGAGTTTTCCAAATTTGCTGGCATATGAGTGCAGCACTTTCACAGCACCATCTTTTTAGGATTCAAAATAGCTCAACTGGAATTCCATCACCTCCACTAGCTTTGTTTGTAGTGATGCTTCCTAAGGCCCACTTGACTTCACATTCCAGGATGTCTGGATCTAGGTGAGTGATCACATCATCATGGTTATCTGGGTCATTAAGATCTTTTTTGTACACTTCTGTGTATTCTTGCCACCTCTTCTTAATATCTTCTGCTTCTGTTAGGTCCATACAATTTCTGTCCCTAATCGAGCCCATCTTTGCATGAAATGCTCCCCTTGGTATCTCTAATTTTCTTGAAGAGATCTCTGGTCTTTCCCAATCTATTGTTTTCCTCTATTTCTTTATGTTGACCACTGAGGAAGACTTTCTTATCTCTCATTGCTATTCTTTGAAACTCTGTATTCAAATGGGTATATCTTTCCTTTTCTCCTTTGCCTTTAGTGTCTCTTCTTTACTCAGCTATTTGTAAGGCCTCCTCAGACAACCATTTTGCCTTTTTGCATTTTTTCTCCTTGGGGATGATCTTGATTATTGCCTCCTGTACAGTGTCATGAACCTCCGTCCATAGTTCTTCAGGCACTCTATCTATCAAATCTAATCCCTTGAATCTATTTCTCACTTCCACTGTGTAATCCTAAGGGATTTGATTTAGGTCATACCTGATGGTCTAGTGGCTTTCCCTACTTTCTTCAATTTAAGTCTGAATTTGGTAATAAGGAGTTCATGATCTGAGCCACAGTCAGCTCCCAGTCTTATTTTTGCTGACTATAAAGAGCTTCTCCATCTTTGGCTGCAAAGCATATAATCAATCTGATTTCAGTGTTGACCATCTGGTGATGTCCATGTGTTGAGTCTTCTCTTGTGTTGTTGGAAGAGGGTGTTTGCTATGACTAGTGCATTCTCTTGGCAAAACTCTGTTAGCCTTTGCCCTGCTTCATTCTGTACTCCAAGGCCAAATTTGCCCGTTACTCCAGGTGTTTCTTGACTTCCTACTTTTGCATGTCAGTCCCCTATAATGAAAAGGACATCTTTTGGGGGTGTCCTTTCCCTATGATGGTCCAGTGGTTAAGACCTGGCGATTCCACTGCCAGGGGCATGGGTTCAATCCCTGGTCAGGGAGCTGAGGTTCCTCATGCTGAAGAACAGCTAAGCCTGTGAGCCGCAGCTACTGAGACTGTGTACCATGACTGGAGAGTCTGTGTGCTGTGTCACAAAGATCCCAGGAGATACAACAAAGAGCACGTGTACAACAACTATGACCTGATGCAGCCTAATAAAGGAATGATTTTTTTAAGTAACAAATACCTCCCATCCAAAAAAAAAAGAGTGGGCCCACCCCCCGAGCTTTCCTGGTAGTTCAGTCGGTCAAGTATCTGCCTGCAGTGCAGGAGACCAGAGTTTGATCCCCTGGGTCAGGAAGATCCCTTGGAGAAGGAAATGGCAAACCCCTCCAGTAGCCTTGCCTGGAAAATCCCATGGACCTAGGAGCCTGGTGAGTTGCAGTCCATGGGATCACAAAATGTTGGGTATGACTGAGCAACTAACACTAACATGCCGTTATTCTGAAACCTGCATTAGGGTTTGTGTCTCAGATTAGATGAGGTGAAGATATTTTAGAGGAAGACGGGAACGGTGCTGAGTTGGTGAGGTGAGGGGGCCGTGGACCATGGCAGGTGGCAGCTTGCAACAGAGCTTCAGAGAGAAAGAAGGGGCTGTCCCAGGAGTCTTCAGTCCTCTTGGTGACAGGCTGGCCTTTCCTCAAGGTCAGGCCCTTGAGCATTTTTATTTGAATATTAAAGAACAGGGGTACACTGGAGGAGGTGCGCATTCTTGCTCGGGGCCCAGGCGGCCCCTCGGGTTCTCAGCAGCCTCATGTGAAGCTGCCTGTCTGCAGCTGGCCAACTACAAATCTAGTGAGATGCAATCAGAGGCTTCACTCTGCACCCAGGACCATCACAGCTCTCTCTCTGGGCCCATTCCACCCTTTTCTGCCTAGCTCATCTTTTAATTCTTTAAGTGCAATGAAAGCCTCTGTCCAATGGCCAGGCTTTGCCCAGAGAGAAGCTGGCAATTGAGAGAGAAGACGCATCACTAACCTGCTCCAGAAATGGGCCCCCACTGCACAGAGGAGACAACACACATAGCTTGAAGGCAGGAGTGGAAATGTCCAGGTGGTCCCCTTGGCCCTCCTGACACCAGAGCCAGTGTAAACAGTAAAGAGGCCATATTGGGATACAGCCAAGCAGGCCTGTGGAATGTATACTCATGGAAGAAGGTCCCCAATGCTGTTAAGTACATTGCAGGAATCTGATGGGTTTACTAAAAAATAAAAGCAAGCAAACTTCCATGCCACCCAGGTCCTATAGCATCCAGAACACATTTCCAGCCAGCCTCATCTCCCATGAAGTCACCATGCTCTCCTCCAGCTGGACTCATTCACTCGCAGTTTCCCCATCCAACCTGGTGTTTCCCAGCCTCCGTCCCTTTGTTCAGACCACCCCAGTTCAGTTCAGTTCAGTTGTTCAGTCGTGTCCGACTCTTTGCGACCCCATGAATCGCAGCACACCAGGCCTCCCTGTCCATGCCAACTCCCAGAGTTCACTCAAACTCACTCACTCAAACGTCCATCAAGTCAGTGATGCCATCCAGCCATCTCATCCTCTGTCATCCCCTTCTCCTCCTGCCCCCAATCCCTCCCAGCATCAGAGTCTTTTCCAATGAGTCAACTTCGCATGAGGTGGCCAAAGTACTAGAGTTTCAGCTTTAGCATCATTCCTTCCAAAGAACACCCAGGGCTGATCTCCTTTAGAATGGACTCGTTGGATCTCCTTGCAGTCCAGGGAACTCTCAAGAGTCTTCTCCAACACCACAGTTCAAAAGCATCAATTCTTTGGTGCTCAGCTTTCTTCACAGTCCAACTCTCACATCCATACATGACCACTAGAAAAATCATAGCCTTGACTAGACGGAACTTTTTTGGCAAAGTAATGTCTCTGCTTTTCAATATGCTATCTAGGTTGGTCGTAACTTTCCTTCCAAGGAGTAAGAGTCTTATAATTTCATGGCTGCAGTCACCATCTGCAGTGATTTTGGAGCCCAAAAAATAAAGTCTGACACTGTTTCCACTGTTTCCCTATCTATTTGCCATGAAATGATGGGACTGGATGACATGATCTTCGTTTTCTGAATGTTGAGTTTTAAGCCAACTTTTTCACTCTCCACTTTCACTTTCATCAAGAGGCTTTTGAGTTCCTCTTCACTTTCTGCCATAAGGGTGGTGTCATCTGCATATCTGAGGTTATTGATATTTCTCCCGGCAATCTTGATTCCAGCTTGTGCTTCTTTCAGCCCAGCGTTTCTCATGATGTACTCTGCATATAAGTTAAATAAGCAAGGTGACAATATGCAGCCTTGATGTACTCCTTTTCCTATTTGGAATCAGTCTGTTGTTCCATGTCCAGTTCTAACTGTTGCTTCCTGACCTGCATACAGATTTCTCAAGAGGCAGGTCAGGTGGTCTGGTATTCCCATCTCTTTCAGAATTTTCCACAGTTGATTGTGATCCACACAGTCAAAGGCTTTGGCATAGTCAATAAAGCAGAAATAGATGATTTTCTGGAACTCTCTTGCTTTTTCAATGATCCAGAGGATGTTGGCAATTTGATCTCTGGTTCCTCTGCCTTTTCTAAAACCAGCTTGAACATCTGCAAGTTCATAATTCACGTATTGCTGAAGCCTGGCTTGGAGAATTTTGAGCATTATTTTACTAGCATGTGAGATGAGTGCAATTGTGTGGTAGTTTGAGCATTCTTTGGCATTGCCTTTCTTTGGGATTTGAATGAAAACTGACCTTTTCCAGTCCTGTGGCCACTGCTGAGTTTTCCAAATTTGCTGACATCTTGAGTGGAGCACTTTCACAGCATCATCTTTCAGGATTTGAAAGAGCTCAACTGGAATTCCATCACCTCCACTAGCTTTGTTTGTAGTGATGCTTTCTAAGGCCCACTTGACTTCACATTCCAGGATGTCTGGCTCTAGGTAAGTGATCACCCCAACCTCTTAGAATTCTTATTTTCAACTCCACCTTTCAGAATCTCTAAGCCCCAGCTTGTTCATTAAAGAAGGATTTCATCTCTTCTTCCTTCATGTGAATCTCAGATTTAGCACTCCATCATTTGCCTTGGGTTGGGCAGTTAAACCAGACAGTGATTCTATCTGTATGAACTTGCAGACTTGTATGGCCTCTCAGAACCTTAGTTTCCTCCTCTGTAAAAATGGGAATGTTAATAGAGGTGCAAGCATCACTTGGTATCTGAGGATGCAGGGAGAGGATGAAACGTGTCTGGCTCAGTCAGTGGTGGCCAGCATCATGAGAGAGCTAGATGGGCACCTACCAGGATTCCCACTAGACTGCAGGCAACTTTAGGGCCAGGACTGAGCCTAATGCACCTTGTAGGTGATTCACATTGATGGACCCTTAATAAGCTCTCTTGAGTTCCCAGGCAGTAAAGTGATAAAGAATCTGCCTGCCAGTGCAGGAGATGCAATTGGCAGGGTTCAATCCCTGAGTTGGGAAGATCCCTGGAGAAGGAAATGGTAACCCACTGTACTATTAATGCCTGGAAAATCCCATGGACAGAGGAGCCTGGCAGCCTACAATCCATGGGGTCTCAAAGAGTCGGACAGGACTGAGCAATTGGGTATGCACGCATCCTTGAATTCCACTTCGTATTCTTGGAATACATACTTTTGGATGGAGCTTTCCAGATTCCAAAGCATAGGCTCCTCTTGCTCCCCAAGAAAGGGTTCTGCTCCACTACCTCTCCATCCATCTCCTTTCTCCTCACTCTTGCATTCTAGGTCAATCTAATGATTTGTGTGCCTCCCCTCTCCAGACAGTAAAGCATTTGCCTACAATGTGGGAGACTCGAGTTCGATCCCTGGGTCAGGAAGATCCCCTGGAGAAGCAAATGGCAACCCACTCCAGTATTCTTGCCCAGAAAATCCCATGGACGGAGGATCCTGGTAGGCTACAGTTCATGGGGTTGTAAAGAGTCAGACACGACTGAGTGACTTCACTTCACTTCTTCGCTTCCTATGATGTTGGACATACTCAAATGCATTAGTTAGGTTTATGTGCATTCAACAGCCCCCCAATATCAGTGGGTTGCAAAAAGAAATGTCTCCCTCATTTCTATAAGTGTGAAATTAGTCAATACAGGGCGTAGTGTGGTGATAGAAAGCCAGCCCTCTTCTGTCCTGCTGCTTGCCATTGGAGGCTACCATTCCAGAATCATCATGGCCCCTGTAGCTCCAGCAGGAAGTAGGAGGGGACAAAAGAGATAGAACTGCTTCCTTTAATATCTCAGAAATTGTGCATACTGCTGCCGTTTGTAATTGATTGACCAGAACTTAGTCCCATGGTCATATTTAGCTGTGAGGGACCCAGGAAAACCTGAAGTTTATTCTACAATAGGTCTGCACGTGTCCAGCAAAAACTTGGGGCACTCTTTCAGAGAAAGAAAATGAGAATGGTAACTGGGGACAGTGAGATGCTTCTACCCTCTTGTGAAATACCTATATTGTTATTTCTTTGACTTTAAGCTTATTATAAGTTTATCAAAGTAATACAGGCACATAACTGAAATAGTCAAATAATGCTAAAAGGTTTATAATGGAAAGATAACATTTTTTGCTGCTCACCCCAATCCACCTCTCCAGAGCATCAATTTTAATTCTTTTAGTGGTTTCTTCAGGCATTAACCTCCACATTTCTGACATAATATGATGATACAGCTATCTCTTGATTCATTCATTTTAGGCTTTTTATATTGGCTTTCCACTTTGGTAAATAAGGATTTGGCTTTCTTCTCTCAAGTGCGCGCGCGCGCACACACACACACACACACACACACACACACACACACATTCCTACTCTGCCTTCTCCCCCTAGATCTTTCCAATAGGATGCTATAAAATTTTCCAGTTAAAGCAACAACAAGTGTTGGTTTGTTTTTGTTTTTTTTTTTTTACTGTACAAATATTCAGCTTAACAGAGTTGCCATAATTATGTTTCTTTTTTGGAAATTTTTTTTCTTAGTTTAAAAAAACCTTCTTTTGGCCACATGGCTTGCAAGATCTGTTCCTTGAAGTGAAGTGAAGTGAATTTGCTCAGTCATGTCCAACTCTTTGGAACCCCGTGGACTGTAGCCTACCAGGATCCTCCATCCATGGGATTTTCCAGGCAAGGATACTAGAGTGGGTTGCCATTTCCTTCTCCAGGGGATCTTCCCAATCCAGGGATTGAACTCAGGTCTTCCACATTGTAGGCAGATGCTTTACTGTCTGAGCCACCAGGGAAGTCCCCTCAGTTCCCTGACCAGGGACTGAACTCTGGCCATGGCAATGAATGCCCAGAATCCTAACCACTAGGCAACCAGGAAACTCCTCCCCTCACAATTTTAATTTCATTTCCTCCATTAGCTGGTTAATAAAAGTATCTGTGTATCAATATATCAGATCTTTTTTTTTTCTTAGAGATCCTCCTTCTGGCGCCCTCTGTCTCCCTGCTCCAGTCTGGACCAGTTATACCATACTATTATATGGTTGTTAATATGATCTTGTCCCAGAATTCTCTTTGCTTCTTTCATGTGTTATATTTGTTTCCTGGATCCCAAACTCCCTTTTCGAAGAGGTGCATCCTCTAACACTTCCTGAAGAGGTCCATTTGAGGTTAATGTTCTGTGAGACGCCTTGATTCTACCTCAATAGTTGATATTTGGGCTGGAAATAGAATCCTAGGTTGAAAACTTATTGTCACTCAGTGAATCAAAGACTGCATCTTCTGGTGTTAACAATCTAATTCCATTATTGCTCCCAGTCCTGTGTGTGTAATGTAGTTTTTTTTCTTCTTTCAAAACATCTTAGGGTCTCTCTTTAAGTGTTGTGGTGTACCATGCTGATGTACCTTTTATTTTTTCTTCTGTAAAATTTTATTATTTTTTAATTAGAGGATAGTTATTTTACAATATTATGATGGTTTTTGCCATACATCAACAGGCATCAGCATTGGGTATACATGTGTTCCCTCCCTCTTAACCCCCCTCCCACCACTTTCCCCACTGCACTCATTGAGTGGACCTCTTAAAATTCACTGTACTGAACTCTGAATGGGACCTCTCACCCACAAGGGGAAACTCATGTCTTTCAATTCTGTAATTATTCCTTATGTTATTTCCTTGATAAATTCCACTTCCCCATTTTGTTTTCTCTAATTTTTCTTCCTAGGAAGTCCAATAGTCAGATATCAAACTTCATAGTTAGTTTTCATAATTTTAAAAATATTTTCATTCCATTTCTTAGCCTTTTTTCACAGAAATATTTCATCAACAGTACTTTCCAATCCATATATTGCCTTTTTTATTTCTCCTACCTTACTTTGAGTTCATAAAGTTCTTTGTTCTCTGGTGGAAACTTAAAAGCAGTAGCACCCTGTTCTTGTTTCATGGATACAATATATTTTCATTTCTCTGAATATTTGTTATAATATTGGGACATTTTCTTTTATTCCTTGCATTATAACCTCAGAATTTCTTCCCTTCTGACTTCTTGTTCAGTCTCTCTCTCTCTCAGTGGGTGTTTTCTTTGACCATTTGTGAATCCTTTGCAGCCAGTTTATATTTAAGAATGCAACGTTAGCTAATTTATTGACCGAAGGGTTCATGTACCTGAGAGAGATTGTTGACTGGCGGGTAATTAGATGACAAGCCAGCTTTTTAGTGTCACCCTACATATTTCCTCTGGCTCTAGGGTCTCCAGAGAGAAACTGTCCCCCCTTCACAACCTATGATTGGGTCATCAGCCGAACAGTACATTCTCAGAGCTAAGCAAAGAACATGCACAGGCAAGGCCACCCTGTGTGGTCAAACTAACTGGCTTTCACTTAACGCACATCCTTCCTATCACAGCACCTTGTTCTCATTCTAACTTTGTCGTCTCTTCTCTACCAACTTTCTATTTTAACATATTATGGTTAAGCAACACAGATGGCTTCAAGTTTCAGTATAGATGCAGACTCTCTGGGTTTCTTCTTCTTACAGATATTATAGATTCACGCAACAGAAGAGGGAAGAAAAGTACCTTATCCTCATTCTGGAAAGTACTACTCTACTGTTTAAATTTGATTGTGTATTTGATTCATTCTTTTTGCTTAGCTACGTTCTTTCCAAAAGAAACTTATATCACTATTGCAAAATGGCCAACTGGAAAGAAATTATAAAAATAAATAAAGAACAAGTAGAATAATACTATTAATTCTAGCAAGATGCTATTGCTTGCTAAAGATTTGGGGTTTGAGGTTTGCTCTCTCTTTGTTGAAAAGGCAGGCTACCTAGTGTTAGAAAAATGTTACTAATAGAAAGACACATGAATTAGAAAGAGATATGATAATACCATAATACCACAGAAAAATGAAATAATGCCATTTGCAGCAACTTCGATGAACCTCGATATTATCATACTAAGTGAGGTAAGTCAGACAGAGAAAGACAAATATCATATGATATCACTTACAAGTGGAATCTAAAAAGTGATACAAATGAACAAATTTACAAAACAGAAATAGACTTACAGATATAGAAAACAAACTCTCCTTTTCTACCAAAGGAGAAAGAGGGCAGGGGACACCTGAAATCAACACAATATTGTAAACCAACTACACTTCAATAAAATATAAATAAATTAAAAAGAGATACTGATACCAAATTGAAACATTATCATTTTTTTTAACCAAACAGAGCAGATAAAAGGCCAAAAATAGGAATAACTGACTCAATCTGTCCTTCAGGTTTATCCATTACCACTTCCCTACAGATCTCTGCAGAGTTTTCTTATCATTGTTCAAATTTCAAATTTCAGCTCAAACTTCTTCTCGCAGAGTCTTCCCTGGTCACTCCCACTAATATAACATCTAGGTATATCTCAGTACTCTATTTTATTTTCTTTATCAGCATTTACTACTATTTCAAATGACTCTGTTTACTTGTTCATGTACTACCCCTTCCACACCCCTGGAATGTAGGTGTCATGAAAGCAGAGACTTTTCTGTCCCATTCACCCAATACATCCATGCCTAAAATAAAGATGGGCACATAGTAGATGCTCAGTAAATATCTAGGAATTAAATAAGTGCATGAATAGAAAAGAAGTGAGTTTGCTGTTTCAGTCTCAATCTTTTGTACATTCCCAGCCCTTCAGTAATCCTACTTTCTCTCACCCTGTCTCTTACTTCTATCCTCTCATCCTTCTCTGTCATCAGGTTTCAGCCACTAGGGTCACTCTTATGTGATGGGAAGAAAAGTCATTTTTAAACAGTGGCCAAAATCAAGCTGAAATGTGCAGACAGCCCTCACACCACCTCTCAACATCTCTCATGAGAGCCACCATCTCACCATGGCAGATGCTGGTCAATTAGGCAGAAATGCTTTCATCTTAAAAAAGAGAGGGGAAAAAAAAATACTTAAAGACCCAAAGGTATTTTTGTCTGACATAGTGTAATTAATTTTTTCGCAAGACAAAATGGACAGAAAATGAATACCATTAAGAGCTGACTTTTTAGGCTGCCAAACAAACAAACCAATTCAGGGGAAACAGCAAACTGACACGTCTTTTTTCCCTCACAGTGTTTATTTTCTTTAAAGAAAGTTAGCAGTGAAAGGTAGAGAGTTGACATAACACTTCTGGTTTCCAATTAGTCTTATGAAGTAGGATGACCTAGGTACAATGGGCCAGACTTCATCATCTGAATATCATCATGGAAGTTGATGAGTACTGTCCACCCCTTTGGGCGGGGCATGGCATCTCAAGTTTGGCCCAGTCCTCACCTGGCCTGCATCAAGGCAAGTGCTAAGTGCTAGATCTTACTCCACTCCATGCCCCTACAAGACTGAACTGAGTACCAAGTACACAGCCAGTGCTCAATAAATAATTGTAAGATAGTTGGATAACATTCCTTGTATCTTCCCACTTTGTAATCAATCTATTCTCTCATGTTTTGGTATACTTTTATGAAAATTCTAATTTCTCAGCCTAAGGGGTTCCCCTTAATCAATAAGACATCTCTCTTAACTTGCTTATAAGTAACATTTTCAACCGGAAATAAAATAGACATTATTTTAAAAACCAGAAATTAAAACCATTACTCTGTGCTTCCATCACCAGACTGACAAACACTTTACTGCAGAGGATGCCATTTCCAATGCAGAAAGGGCTTTATTTCCTCTCTCTCTAATGAACAAATATAGGAGCATATTCTCTAAAATAAGCTTAGGTCTGTGATCACTGATAGACTAAATCACTGAGTCACATTGCACCTGGAGGTGAGAAGCTCTTCCAGGCAATGAAGAAAGCTGGCCAAACAACAGCATCTCAGTGGTGACTGTAGGGGGCTCTGCTTCTCTGGGTGCTCCCTGCACACAGGCCAACCTCTCTGAATGGGTGAGTAGAAGGTTGAATGGACTTGAAGAGGTGAAACTCTTTGCAACTCCATGGACTATACAGTCCATGGAATTCTTCAGGCCAGGATATTGGTGGATGGCTGTTCTCTTCTCCAGGGGATCTTCCTGACCCAGGGATCGAACCTGGGTCTTCTGCATTGCAGGCAGATTCTTTACCAGCTGAGCTACCAGGGAGAAGTGGGTCAGTGGTAATAACTGCAGGCAATTACAGGGCTCTTTTGAACATTAGCCAGAGAGAAAGTGAACCACTCTTCTTCTCCAGTAGAATAAGTTCCAGCTAGTGAGACAGTGTGCAAATTTATTTAAGATAACTGTAAAGAACAATGACTTGGCAAACATCAGGAAATGTCAGAGTTTTCTCTTTAATTAAACACCTCCTTATAGAGGTGAATTTGCTCACTGTTGTTCTGAATATTAAGTTGGAATTGGGGGCTTTGTGTCTGCTTTGCGATTGCAGTATGTGCAATAAGGCATAACAATTAAACTAATAATAGCTGATGAAATCATCCAAGTGATTGACTCCTTCATATATAAATAAAAGTCGGTTCATAGTAATCCATAGAACAGTCTCACTGACTCATTTGCCTTTTTGAGCAAGAGAGGAAAGGATGTGGTTATCGTATATCAGGAATTGCACATAACCCAAATTCCAGGTTATCACTGCCAAAAAAACGTACTGAGTAATTGTTCCCAGTGTACTATTATTAGTCTTGATCTGTTCCATTACTATAGAGACTAAATTCTCTGCCAATTTTTTTAAGATTACTAGTCAAAACCTGAATCCACCCATGAAAGCATGATTTCATACATATCTTAACAGAAAACAAAATGTTAAACACTGCTGCTCTTTTTCATAATGGGAGAGCATTTGCCAGTTATCATTTTTACATTATCCATTATGTTATTATGTCTGTTATGTAACAATCTATGCAATAAATTTCTCCAAGAATTTAATGCCAGGAAAAATGCTTCACTCCACATAAACCTATATGGCTCCTTTTGATCAGATTCTGAGATGAACTACAAAGTCCTTCTCCTTGGCTCTTTTGCCATCTGCCAGTAAGCCTGGAGTTTCACATTTCGTATCATCTTACAGCTGAATGCAGTGAAATGAACACTAAATCAGGGGCCTAAAGATCTGGCTTCCACACCTACTTCTATCACTTATACGTTGCACGTGCCTTGAAAAGTGTACTTAAACTATCTGAGCCTCAGTTTCCATATCTGTCCAATGATAATAATAATATCTGCCACTCCAGGGTTGGACAGGCATTCTTGGTTGCCTACTTATCAGTCATTCCCCACTTATTCACTTGATAGCAGAAGTCTTGTATTATTCTGGGTTTCCAATGGTAATGTGCTCAGGAAATGTAAACCCAATTCTAGGGCATGAGCCATCAATGAAAAGTGAACGTCATTCAGTTGTGTCCCACTCTTTGCGATCCTGTGACCTATACAGCCCTTAGAATTCTCCCGGCTGGAATACTGGAGTGGATAGCCTTTCCATTCTCCAGGGGATCTTCCCAAACCAGGGACCAAACCCAGGTCTCCCGCATTTCAGGCAGATTCTTTACCAGCTGAGACACAAAGGAAGCCCAATGTTGAGCCATCAATAGTCATTGCCAACTAGAGTAATCCCATTCTCCTTTCCCTGAGATTGTCTTAGAGATGAACTTGTGACCCAGTATGGTGAATGAGTTACAATGAGAAGCTTGCTGGGAAGGTTAGGAAAAGATTTCCTCCATGAGAGATGAATAAGGAGAAAATCAACTTGGTGCCCTGCCCTGAAGCCTTCTTTCTTTTGGACAAGGTTTGACGGGGATGTAAGAGCTGGAGCTGGGCCAGCCATCTTGGAACCATGAGGGGAAACCAAGAGATACGCAGGGAAGCCAATCCTGATATCAAGGAATTGCTAACACTGCACTCTGGAAATCTCTGGGCTTCTTACTATGTACAACAGCAAATGTCCTATACTTGTAAGCTATTAATAGCCATCACAAGTATCTTAACTATTACCCTGGGTAATTGTGCTTCAAAAACAGTAAAATGCTTTGATAACTTATTATGCTTATTCCCAGTATATCTCTTTCTCTTTTTGTCTATAAGCTTCTTGACCCCTAGTTTTATATTTGTTTTCCCTATACTGATTTAAGTGACTTTATAGAAATTCAGCTCTAGTAATTCTTCTTTGTTGTTGTCATTGCTGTTGATGTTATATAGTATAGATACTATTGTTCATGGACTAGTTGATCATGAGGTTAGTATTGTGCTAAGTGCTTTATGCCTACTATCTCACTTAATCAACACAAGAACGCTGTAAGAGAGAAATTATAATTATCTTTATTTATAAATGAGTAAATTGAAGCTCAGAAAGGTGAGGGAAGATGCCGAAGGTCAAACAACTTGCAGGCAGCAAAGATCCAGCTTGAATGAGATTAGAAGTTGTTCAGTTCAGTTCAGTCACTCAGTTGTGTCCGACTCTTTGCGAGTTGCATTTTTGCACTGTAACAAAGAGGTTGTACACTTAATCAAATACCACCTATTTGGAGATGTAAGTGACAAAGCAATCAATCTACCAATCAATAAGGAACATACATCTTAGACACCGAGCCTTTTCAAAACAACAGACTCAAGTGTGACTCATCTGAGGATTTCAAGAAGTTTCAGCCTGCCCACCTTTGTACATCTGCCATGCTAAACACTAGAAATTTTTACCACCATGTTTCCACTACTAAACCTTGGCAGCCAACAGAGCAGGTCAGCTAGAATCTGTGACAGGAAAGGTGAAATCTAGACTTTTTCAACAGGACATAGAAACAAAAGAGGGGAAAGAAAAATCAAGTTTACCGTTTTCTCATAAGCCTCAAACATTACAGCACAAAGCTCAGAACTGGTTCAGGTCAGTTGCCCGTGCACGCCTGCTCAGTCATGTCTGACTCTTTGCAACCCCGTGGACTATAGCCCGCCAGGCTCCTCTGTCCATTGGATTTCCCAGGCAAGAATACTGGAATGAGTTGTCCTTTCCTCCTCCAGGGGATCTTCCTGACCCAGGGATCGAACCTGTGTCTCCTACGCCTCCTGCATTGGCAGGCAGATTCTTTACCATTGAGTCACCTGGGAAGCTTGGATCCGTTAGCGATGAACAGAATTCCCATTCTGCCAACATCACAACAATCCTGCATAGCTGATGAGCACACCTGATGCAGAAGGCTATCGAGAACATATCAGTTAGCTTAGATCCTTACTGACTGGACAAAGCACCCTTAGCCTAGGCAGGGTGACATAGACATCTTCAAGAAGGTGCTGAGAGACAAGTTTCCCATCAGATTCATCGGAATGAGAAATCCCTTCAAATGAAATGCTTACGTTCCAGCATGTCAGACCCAAATTCAATAGATGAAAAGGCAAATGGAGGAATCGTATTGAGTGAGTCTGAAATCATCTACCATACCAAGATCACATTCTTCTCTTAAAGGTTGCTGGCATTCAACGTCTCATCAACTGTCCTCGAGCAGAGTCACCAGCCTCAAAGCAGTGGGAAGTCGGAGACTGGAGGGGTCAAAATTCAGAAGCTCCAAGCAGAGGTGATGTATAAGATTAGATTCCTGTGACTAAAACAAATGTCAGGGCATGCGCTCAGGAAGCTGACTCAGTCCCCAAAGCATAATAAAGGGCCAAGAGGACTTAGAAACCAAGGAGGACTTCCCTGGTGGTACAGCGGATAAGAGTCAACCGGCCATTGCAGGAGATGTGGATTCAATCCCTGGTCCAGGAAGATCCCACGTGCCATGGAGTAACCAAAGCCCATGCATGATGACTACTGGAAGCCGAGCGCTCTAGGGCCCAGGAGCCACAGTTCCTGAGCCTGTGTGCCACGATGCTGAAGCCTGAATGCTCTAGTGCCTGTGCTCCCCAACAAGAAACCACCGCGATGAGAAGCCCGCGACTCGTAGGCTTCGGTTAGAATCTCAGAGTCTAACTGACCTGCTCTGTCAGCTGCCAAGGTTTAATGGTGGAAACACGGTGGTAAAAATTTCTAGTGTTTAACATGGCAGATGTGCAAAGGTGGGCAGGCTGAGCCTTCTTAAATCTTCCAGCAACGAAGAGTAGCCAGGGCTGTCCACAACCAGAGAAAGCCTGCTCGCGGCAACAAAGACCCAGTGCAAAAATAAAAGAATAAATTAATATTTAAAAAACCAATAAGAAGACCAGCATCCTCTTGAAACAGGGCTCAGGAGAATGTGCCAGGAGCTTGTGCTAGCAACATAGTGAAGGCTCCTAAGAGTGCAAGGGAAGAAGGTGGGTTGTTCTAGGGAGAAGTTTCTGGTAGCCGCTATTGTCCCAGGCAAGGGTGCTGGCATGTGCGTGCTCTCCTAAGAGGATGTGGTACAATCTGGAGAGTGGGTGGAATTTTGCACTGGTGACTGGGAAGATTAGAAGGCTCTGGACAACTTGTGGGGAAATAAATGAACCCCCAGAGAGACCTGTCTACTTGTTTCTTATCACCAGGCATCTGTTTGTCCAGCCATCAGCCTTTTGTGAGAAGATTCTTCTCACTTTGAGATAAAAAGCTCCTGCCTTGCCTCCCTCTTCCATCCAGCCTTTTGTACATCCAAGAACCAGAAAAAAATGCTTTGGCTGGGTTGGCCAACTTCCACCCACGTTGACCATTCACTGTCCTGATTGTGAGCATGACTGAGACATCGTGGGGCACCATGGGGTGCCAGGACCCACTGTGTTCAAAGTCGCCTCTGTTATCCCCTGTTTAGGTCAAGCAAAGGAACTCTTGTGAGTAATTCAGAGAGTGCTTATACTCAGAGGCATTGCACAACCTCATTACCATTAATTTTTGCATATTTAACTACAATTTTTAATTAGATGGTATTTTATTATTCATGCACATAATTTGAGTCCAAGTCGGGCTGCTCTCTTGGAGGAGAGGTAAAAAAAAAAGAGAGAGAGATGGGGGTGGAATTCTTGTGAATTGGAAGTTGGTCTTGGCATTCCTTCTTGACTGGTGAGTGAGCACAGCAGACTGTAAGTCTATAATGGTTCTCTTTTAATTTTGCTAATAGCTATCATGTTATGTACCTTTATAAATTTGTTAAATTCCGAGAGCTGGGAGTTGTCTCTGTATGCGGTAACTGTAAATAGTTTACTCTGTTTGGTTTGCACAGACAAACTGTTTGCTCAGGCTCCTTGATGTATTATTAAAATGGGTAATGGGCCCCTGGGAAACCATCGAGTTCTATGCCTTCATTTGCAGAATAAACCATGCGTTGTTTTCATCTTTACTCATGATTGTTAATGGCACTGCTGATGAGATGGGTGGATTTTTTTTACCCACAGCCTTTATCAGCCCTGTTTTATTATGCAAGCAAAATGGCCAGGCTGCTGATTTTGTCTGAGGTTTTCAATTAGTCATTTGACTGAACACATCTGTGCTGGCATCCACCCAGAGCCGGACTGCAGCTATTACTGGTTTACACCTGCTGAACCATGGCCATAAACTCGGATGGGAATAAACCTAAATTGGCCTTTTAGATATGGTTGAAAAGTTGCAATGTTGCCGTGTTTTATAGCGGTGTCAGGAAGGTGTGAACTTTTCCGCCTTTACGTCCTAAGAACCCTCCACGAAATTCCACTCCACTCAGATGACTCACTTAGAGGTTGGTTATTAATATCTGTTTGCCGTTCTCCAGCCCCAATGACTTAATCGGCTGACATGAAGTAGATAAGATTGTATTTGTACTGCAACTGGGCATGGTTGAAGTTTAATTGTGTTGGTAAACAGAGCCCAGTGGCTGCTTTGGAATTTCTGCAGATGCCACAGAATTATTCCTCTGCAGTTTGGGACGTGCCTCTTACATCTTTCACTGAAATGAAAATTGCTTCCTGACAGAGCAGAGGCCTCAGTGCTGGAACTAGAGGTGTGGTAGCCCTCTAAGATTCCAAAGGATCTTTCGCTTAACACGGAAGAGGAAACCAGGGCAAATTTCTGGCAAAATCAAATGCCATCTCCTCACTGCAAAATGCTCGTGTGTTTCAGGAGAGACAATAATTGCTAAATATCTAGAAATCTCCTTGCTGGGTTCTCAGGGGCCCCAAGGATCAATAAGCCAGGCTGCTGCTGAGAGAAGTCACCGGGTCACTGAGAAAGAGATCACCTTTGGCTCCTGGTGTTCACCGACGCTGGCGGAAGCAGCATTTCTCTTGGATCCAGCAGATTCACTGGGAACTGGACTAAAAACATTTTCCTTCACTGTGGGAAAATCCTGAACAATGTTTCAGACTTTCAGGAAGACAAAAGAGATTGGCATTGTAGCCAGAATGGAAGTGCTGGCCGTGACACCATCTCTGCCCCCAGGGGAGTAAGCTTCTGTTCATTTTACTGCGGCCATGTGAATGTACGGCCACCATATTTTACCCGTAAGTAAGTGCCAGTGCCTCTGTGCTCAACGCTTAAAATCTGGTTCCTATGGAAAGGTCCTGTTTCTTTATTACCGTTTCCTTTGTATAAGAGGCCAGCAGTTCATTTCTCTCCCCATTTTTCAGACTACAAGATGATCTTATCCAGTTTGTAAGTAAGGATCCAATCTTCTACTTGGTTCATACCAACCAAGTTCATTTCCCTGAGCTTCATTGTTTGTTGTTTGTTTTACTTTTCCAGTGAACGCATGAGACAGATCCACACCATAGCTAATCACCATCATCTCATCCCACATTTATTAGGACTGTGCAGCAATGCTATGCAACAAACACTGGATTAACATACACAATTCTAGGAGACTCACTTGCATGAATGCTTGAAATCTTCATAGCAGTCCTATGAGCAAGGTGCTATTATTGTCACTCCCATTTCATGGATGAGGAGACTAAGGCACGAAGAGATCAAGAAGACTGCCTAAACAGTAAAGGAAGGAACTAAGACTCATGGCAGGCAGTCTGGGAACCGATGTTTCTAACCATTAGGATACACAGTCACCTAGTACTAGAAAGCATTTCTCAAGCCATGGGTTTGAAATAAAAAGCTGAGATCTTGCAGGAAGAGTTCCTTGAGTTGAAGCTCTTTCTTCACCTATACCCCTTATTGGTAGATATTTAGCTTGTCCCAGTTTTCCCAGTTTTAACAACATTGCTTCCATCTCCTTGGGCACACATGGACATATTTAGAAATGGATCTGCACAATCACTGGTCATCCACTCTTGATATTTTTCTACTGCTGCTAAGATATTTTTCTAGATATTGCCAAATCACCCTCCAAGATGGTTGAACCAACGTAGACAGCTACCAGCAATGTATAGGAGGGGCTGTTTGCTCACATGCTTGCTAGTATTTTGATATGATCAAAGTCTTCCAGTTTTGCCCATCCAAATGCATTTTTCAAGTTTGAGGCTTTAGGCTATTTGTGAAACTAGGCCTTTGGACTTGCTATTTGTGACGTTAAGCCTCTGTCTCTCAGTCCCCACCACCCTCACTCCCACGTTGGTTTCCAGACCATAAAGATGCTCTAAGTTCTTTCAAAATCAAGGCACAGCATCTTTTCTCCTTTGGTGGTATAGCTCCAATGTGAGAATAACTACTAGTATGATAGCATTTTTCAGCCTCAGAACTTTAGCAATATCATGTTGATAGGAAGCAGTGAGATAGTTAAGTGTACCAGCTCTGAATTTAGACTGCCTGGGGTCAGATTATGTAGCTTCCCACTTCCTACCTGTGAGAGCTTGCTAAGTGAAACTTTCTATGTCTCAGTTTTCTCACCTGTAAAATGGGAGTGCTTATAACACCAGTCTTGCAAAGTTTTTGCAAAAACTGTTGTTTTAAATTAATTTTTATCGGAGCATAGTTGCTTCACAATGTCGTGTTTCTACTGAACAACAGGGTGAATCAGTTATAAATATGTATATGTATATATATATATATCAGTTCAGTTCAGTCACTCAGTCATGTCTGACTCTTTGAGACCCCATGGAATGCAGCACACCAGGCCTCCCTGTCCATCACCAACTCCCAGAGCTTGCTCAAACTCACGTCCATCCAATCGGTCTTGCCATCCAACCATCTCATCCTCTGTCATCCCCTTCTCCTCCTGCCTTCAATCTTTCCCAGCATTAACATCTTTTCCAATGAGTCAGTTCTTCGCATCTGTTGGCCAAAGTATTGGGGTCTCAGCTTCAGCATCAGTCCTTCCAATGAATATTCAGGACTGATTTCCTTTAGGATGGACTGGTTTGATCTCCTTGCAGTCCAAGGGATTCTCAAGAGTCTTCTCCAACACCACAGTTCCAAAACGTCAATTCTTTGGTGATAGCTCCTCTTTTTTGGATTTCCTTCCCATTTAGGCCACCATAGAGCATTGAGCAGAGTTCCCTGAGCTCTGCAGTAGGTTCTCATTAGTTATCTATTTTATACACAATGTCAATAGTGTATATATGTCAATCTCAGTCTCCTAATTCATCCCCTTAATCTATTTTTCCCCCTTGGTTTCTATACATTTGTTCACTACATCTGTGTCTCTGTTTGTGCCTGCAAAGACTAACGTCTAAACAAAATATGCATAGCACTGAGAAAACTGCCCTGTTTATAGTAAGTGTTGTTTTGTCCATTATAAACTCTATCTAACACTGGATCTAATAGGCTAGTGAACAGAGAATATTTCTATCTCTTGTTTGAGGTTTTTTAAAAAGCATCCTTTTATAAGATTCTAACATTTGAAACGGTAGGAACTGCTATAGTTATCGAGCTCAACCCTTCCCAATCGCCACAAATGACTTGCATCAAGGGCCCCGCCTTTTACCAGTCCTCAGCGCCCCACCCAGAGCTTGGCACCTTGCAGGTGTTTGGTAAATGAGGGCTAAACAGATGGACAGACAGACACACCATGACTCACTGGCCTCAGTAGGCAAAACCTGTGCATATGAGTGTGTGTTAGTTGCTCAGTTGTGTCTGACTCTTCATGATCCCATGGACTATAACCCACCAGGCTCCTCTGTCCATGGGATTTCTCATCAAGAATACTGGAGTGAGTTGCCATTTTCTTCTCCAGGGGATCTTCCTGACCCAGGGATTGAGCCAGCATCTCCTGCATTGGCAGGTAGACTCTTTAACCACTGAGCCACCTGAGAAGCCAGGCAAATACTCGTTCAAAATGCAAATGACTAGGCTCAACTCCCTCGATCAGAATCTCTTGGGTGAAGGAGGCCCTAGAATCTGCACTTTTACCAGTTTCCCCCATTCTTTATATTTTTAAAGATTTTTTTTGATGAGCCATTTTTAAAGTCTTCATTGAGTCTGTTATAATATTGCTTCTGTTTTATGTTTCGTTTTTTGGCCTCAAGGCATGTGGGACCTCAGCACGTAGACAGGGATCATATCAGCACCCCATGTGTTGGAAGGTGAAGTCTTAACCACTGGACCCCCAGGGAAGTCCCTTCACCCCTGATTCTGATATGCTAAATCTTCGGGTATAAGACTGGAGAAAATTCTAGCTCTAGAGAAAATTATTCCTAGGTCCTGGCACAAGTCTTTCCACATAGTGGTATTTGATAAATACGGATGATGGATGAACTGAACAACTCAGATGGAAAGTAGAGGATTTTCCTTCCCACCTGAATATCTCTAGAGCTCCCAGGGTTGGAGACTCTTTAGACGCTTCCTGCCACAGTGCTTGCGATGTGGGTCTTAGAGCCCATATCCCGCTGCCATGCTGGGCTCTCAAGAGCAAAAGGCCGAGGTCCCCTGTGGCGATCTTACCTCTCTTACCACTCCTCGTGCCAGCCTTGGGCGTCTGCTGTCGCCGAACACCCTGGAATGAGTTCCCACAACTACGTGAGACCTCCAGATTTCACCAATACCATTCAAGCAGACTCTAGGGTAAACTGTTTCAAGCCCAAGGTCACACCTGTCTCAGCAACTGCCCTGTCACTTCCCCTGTCCTCTTCGATTGCAGACTGTGGTCTGCCTGAATCTCAGGGTGGCTCCCCCCACCTGGCCCACATCCTCCTCTGCCCATCACTTTCTCCCTGGACGGAAGGAACCTTCAATCTCTGGTTCAGTTCTCATCACTGACATCATTCTTATTCCCCCTTCTCCATATCCAGCCTGAACCAACACTCCCAGCTGCCCCCAGACCTTGCCTTACTTTGGGGATTTGGGGCTCTCAAGAACAGAGTCCAGTGGAGATCATTTCAATAAAAGGAGCAGAGTCCTCAGAACTACGAAGGGTTCAATACACATTTGGGGTTGGTCACGTTGGCTGAGCTGCATTAATTTTTTTTTGAAATCGGGATTTTGCTTAATAAACATTATTTCCACTGATGGAAGAAGCAGTCCTCTCTTGAAGGTGCTTTTAAAATATTGAGGATTTCTGGACTGTGTTCAAATGAACATCAAATGCATGTTTTCAGTATGAGCTGGTGTTTGTGGAGTCCTTTTTAGTGCCGGGCTGAGCTGGGAGCATTGAGGGCATATTAACCCTGCTGGTTCTCTGCAACAATCCCAGAGGGTCACTACAGATACCAAACTAAGCCAGAGAGTGAGGCCATCATTGCTCAGGGTGAGAGATCTAACAGGGAGCAGAGTTGGGTTCAAGCCCACACTTCTTGCTCTGTGCATTACAGGTGACGCTGGAAGTCGCTGGCTGGTGCATCCTCACATGCCCTCACTCCCTTCTGTCCAAGATAAACAAGCCCAGAGCAGCAGAGTCACAAACAGGGCCGTCCTTGTTGGGAAGGGAAGACAGACCGGTTGGACTGGCCCAGGTAGAAAAATTCCCCTGCCAGTCCCCACGGTGACGCTGGCTACAGGGACAGCAAATGGCCTCATGGAGGGGTCATTTCGGGCCTGCAGCCACGCTTCCTCCAGGCTCGGCCCGTGTCACTGCTCCCCGTACGGGCTTCCAGCACCAAGGTGGTCACCTCCTCCCCACTCAGCCCCAAACTGGGCTGCGCACGCTGGGGTCCGGCGAGCCTTCTTCTCCCCGTGTGGTAGTCAGGATGTAGAGTCCCAGCACATGAAAGCAGGGGGCCCGACAAAGGGAAAGGGAAATTTCCCTTGAGCTATTTGCCCTGGCTGACTAACCCGAACCTTCCTTCTCAGGATGAAGAACAGCTCTGATGTTCTGATGTTCAAAGCATCAAAGGCTGATCCCCTCAGCTGAGCGGTGACACACAGTTGCTTGGCAGCCAGGCCTCCGGAGTTCCCACCCACCCCGATTCCAAAGCCAAGACCCCCCGACTCCACCCCAAGTCATTAGCCGCCAAGATGCCCTGCGTTCGGCGAGGGCTCCCTGGGCCACGTTTGTCCCTCCACCTCTCCTGTCCACAGTGTCGCCCTCTGACCCCAAACTCTAACAGGGACACAGACTCTGGCCTTTCTTAATGGCCCCTGCGCCAGCCGTGAAGTTCAAAGCCCAAGGAAGGAGAGCCTGGAGAAATACAGATCAGCTTCCAGAAGGCAGGATAACATGATTTCTAGAGAGAGAAAAAAAAAAAAAAACCTCAACAGTTTCATCTTTTTTATTTTCTGAGGGCAAAAAGTGATCCATGTTCTCTGTTGACATTTCAATAACTCAGAAAAATATAAAGAAGAAAATACTCAGGGCTGCAGAGCTCACTGTGGAGAGTGCCCCCCTGTTACCTTCCACTGACTACGGTTGGTTTAAATAGCCGAGAAGCCTAATACGAACACTTAGCCTAACTCTACCCACCTCTGTATGTGGCCCTGTGTCCTGCCCTCCCCTCCCCAGGCCACCTTGCCCTCTCAGAGGCTTCTTAAAGCCTTTCGCCTAATAAGCCATCAATTCTGAACCTCTTCCAATGTTTCCCTTAAAATACGAGAGTATCACATTGGTGACAATGCTGAGCGCACTTCAAACTCTGCTTTTAAGCGAAATTGGAGGCTGAAAAGATGGCTAGGAACCAACTTCAGAGAGCCACAAGCCGCTCTGCGAGATGAGTCTGTCTCCATAGTTTGTATAAAGCAAAAGCGTGACCCCCGCCTCCTTTGTTTTTAGAAATTAATAAAGCTTTCCAATATGCTGCTCACCATCCCTAAGAGCGAACAGTCAAATCATGGGCTTTTATTCCCAGCTTCCCACGTCAAGTAAATAGACGCTTACAGGATAGACCTAGGGAACGATAAGCAATTCCCACCGCAACAAATTCTTAATATATAAATTCATCCAGCAGCAGTTTAGTATCAACTGGCAAAACCAGGAACAATGGGAAGCAGCCAGGTCTGGCTCTGACGAGGTCAACCATCAAGGTTATCTATATTCAATTACTGGTATCTACAAACTTGCATAGCTGTCAGCTGGTCAGAGCCCAGATGAAAACTCACCATGCACTCGGAAAGCAAATATAGTTTCCGAGGAGAGCCTCAAATTAACTCTGTGAATGACTTGGCTTCAAATGCACAGGAGCCATCATCAGCCTTTAGGGACATTTCTGCCAGCAGCATCTCAATGTCTAAATTTGGGCGTCATCTTATAAACCTCTGTTCCCGAAGTAGGAAAGGACTGGAGTTGCTCCTTAACCCTGAGTGACGATAAATTATCTCACTTAACAATAGATAAACTTCAGACACTTTTCCTGCACCGGGGACCTATTGTGAAGCAACAGCTAATCGTCAGCATCTCTTCTCCCCCATCGGCCCCACTAAAGACCTGTCGGTGGTGAGGAGACGCAATCATTTGTTTTGCAGCTCCTCCTCCGGAACCATATATCATGTGTGGAAACAAAGCTCTCCAACAACAGATATGTATCTGTTTCCTTTATCTGAGTTCCTCTTCCCATCAGGAGCGATGCAAGGGGAACACACTCCCAGTGTGATGCTTACAGAGTCTGGAAAGGAGGACTGTGCCCCTCCCAGACCCAGTTGGAATTGAGGGAAAGGTCTGGTTTTTCGGGAGGAGAGAAGGCATGTCCCCTGGAAAAAAAGAGGGCTTTCTGTCCCCGGCCACTTCCACCACAGCTTAAATCACACCTTCGTTCTTTCTGGCAGATGCCTCTCAAACTCAGGCTTCATTTATAGGTGCCGATGGAGACTTACCGACTAGACAAGTCAGGGTTAATCAATGCCTAGGTAATTTCTAGATTAACCTGGGGAGGCCATAAATCATGGGCCTGTTAAGAACTAGAAGTCTTTGATTTTTATTCTTGAGCCAGAAGCACTTGGATTGTTACTGTCGCTCTGTCCATCCCAGGCTTTGTTCAGTATCTGCCACCTTCATGATGTTGGTGATTCCCCTTCCAATAGTCCCCATTCTGACCCCTTCCTGAGGCTGGCATGCCAGCCAAGAACTCACGTGGTCCATCTGAGCTGCAAAATTCAGGACTGTACATTCATAAGTGGAATCTGTCTGGATGAATAAAACCAGGCTTTGGGACAGAGGTAAAAACATGATTCTTTTCATAAGAAACTATTTAGCAATAGCCCAGATAGGGAGGAAAAAGTCAAATGGAACAATGTCAGTCCTGACTTTCAGTTAGGCCAGGACAAGACATATTCCCACCTCTAACTTAGAGCCAGCACGTGTACAGCTGTACAGGTTGTGTACTGCACAAGAGCTCAGATCTAAGGGGAAGATTTGTAAATGTCTATATTTGCCATGACAGTTTTTGGCAGATGACAATAATGTGTTTTGTTCAAGCAAAATCAGTACACTTTTTTGATAGGCAGAAGGAAAGTATCTTGAGAAAGGGAGCCTGTCTTTAATTGGCACAAAGGTACCTTGTGCAATAGTGACAGTCCTATATCAAAGGGACCCACTTTTTATCCCTGAAGCCCAGGTGGTCACTTATTTTGTGGCTCCCTTTCTTCATGTCAAGGAGGAAATTTGTTATAATAAGATGGTCTGTTCATGGATCTGTCTCCTCCCATGAGGATCTTCTTGTCCATCCTGGTAACCTCAGCAACTGGCCCAGTGCTCAGCTCATGAAAGTGCCCAACACTCATCTGTTGAAAGAAAAAAAAATGAATGGATGAATGAAGGTCTGCATCTTTCAACCTATACTACAATGTCTACCGCATAGCAGATTAAAAATGAATTTTTTTGACCCAAATCAATTCTATGTTTTGGAAAGCTCTCTATTTGCCAAAGAGAAAGTGAGGATATTTAAAATGGAGGAACATTTTGATTTTTCTTTTACAACCTGATGCTAAGAGGCTATCCAAAGGACATGTTTTACTCCATGTTTCAGGGGTCCATGGGGAAGGAGTAGACAGCTAACAATCCAGGGGATGGTGGTGATAGACTATGGGCAAACATTTCCTTGTTTTGTCTTATGATTCTGGCATGTGATTTCTTCAAGTATGGGAGATGGATTAAGGAGCAGAAATGACATATTTTATAAGTGGTAAACTCAGTGACCATGCTGAAACTCCATACTGAGGATTTTAAGATCAACTCCCCTCAGACAGTCAACATGGAATTCCTATCAAGGACAGACAACCCCAGTGCCTATTGCTTCTCCTGTCTGGGAAGTCCCAATCCTGTGACCAGTAGGCACTTCTGTCCCCTTTGGAAGTCTTGGAAGTACTAGGCTACATTTCTTATGGGGTCTGGAGCATTTTTTATCATGACCACAAGTCAGCCCTGGAAGCAGGATAATTGGGCAATGTTAAAACATAATTACTATTGTATTGCTATTAGTGCCCTATTTGACGATTATGAAACTAATGATTGTTCGTTGTTAAAATGAATTCTAAAGAGGACAGAATACTCTAAGGAATGAAATTACTTGTAATCTTACCTTGCTCCTACCAGAGATTAGCTTTGGAGAAGGAAACGGCAACCCACTCCAGTATTCTTGCCTGGAGAATCCCATGGATGGAGGAGCTTGGTGGGCTACAGTCCATGGGTCGCAAAGAGTCAGACATGACTGAGCGACTTCACTTTCACTTTCACTTTCAAATTGGTCTGTCTCCCTTCAAACTCTTTCTGTGGAATTTGTCTATAGATGATTCTGTTCCCTTATGCATTATCCATTAAGAGAGCAAAAAGAAAAGAAAGAAAGAAAGAAAAAGATCCATACCATAGTTTTATTATGTAACATGCTTTTAAAACAGTTTTTTAATATTTATTTTTACTTATTTGGCTGTTCCAGGTCTTAGTTGCAACAAACAGGATCTTCACGGTAGCATGTAGGATCTTTAGTTGCAGCATATGAACTCTTAGCTTCAGCAGTTGGGATCTAGTTCCCTGACCAGGGATTGCACCCTGGCTTCTTGCACTGAGAGTGCAGTCTTAACCAATGTGGACTCTTAACCACTGGACCACCAGGGAAGTCCCATGCCTTTTAAAATTTTAATTGAAGGCTAATTACTTTACAATATCGTGGTGGTTTTTGCCATACATTGACATGAATCAGCCGCAGGTGTACATGTGTCCCCCCTCCCAAACCCGCCTCCCACCTCCCTCCCCTTCCCATCCCTCTGGATTGTCCCAGTGCCCTGGTTTATGCACCAAACTTTTACTGGTCATCTATTTCACATAAGGTAATATACATGTTTCAGTGCTATACTCTCAAATCATCTCACCCTTGTCTTCTCCCACAGAGTCCAAAAGTCTGTACTTTATATCTGTGTCTCTTTTGCTGTCTCACATATAGGATCATCACTAACATTTTTGTTAATTCCATATATATGCATTAATATACTGTACTGGTGATTTTCTTTCTGACTTACTTCACTCTGTATAATAGGCTCCAGTTTCATCCACCTCATTAGAACTGATTCAAATGCATTCTTTTTAATGGCTAAGTAATACTCCATTGTGTATATGTACCACAGCATTCTTATCCATTCATCTGCTGATGGACATCTAGATTGCTCCCATGTCCTAGCTATTGTAAACGGTGCTGCAGTGAAATTGGGGTACACGTGTCTCTTTCAATTCTGGTTTCATCAGTGTGTATGCCCAGCAGTGGGATTGCTGGGTCATATGGCAGTTCTATTTCCGGTTTTTTAAGGAATCTCCACACTGTTTGCCATAGTAGCTATACTAGCTTGCATTCCTACCAACAGTGTAAGAGGGTTCCCTTTTCTCCACACCCTCTCCAGTATCTATTATTTGTAGAGTTTTTTATAGCAGCCATTCTGAGAAGGAGCAAGATAGTACCTCGTTGTGGTTTTGATTTGCATTTCTCTGATAATGAATGATGTTGAGCATCTTTTCATGTGTTTGTTAGCCATCTGTATGTCTTCTTTGGAGAAATGTCTGTTTAGTTCTTTGGCCCATTTTTTGATTGGGTCATTTATTTTTCTGGTATTGAGCTTCATGAGCTGCTTATATATTTTTGAGATTAATTCTTTGTCAGTTGCTTTGTCTGCTATTATTTTCTCCCATTCTGAAGTCTGTCTTTTCACCTTGCTTATAGTTTCCCTCATTGTGCAAAAGCTTTTAAATTTAATTAAGTCCCATTTGTTTATTTTTACTTTTATTTCCATTACTGTGGGAGGTGGGTCATAGAGGATCTTGCAGGGATTTATGACAGAGAGTGTTTTGCCTATGTTTTCCTCTAGGAGTTTTATAGTTTCTGGTCTTACATTTAGATCTTTAATCCATTCCGAGTTTATTTTTTGTGTATGGTGTTAGAAGGTGTTCTAGTTTCATTCTTTTACAGGTGGTTGACCAGTTTTCTGAGGAGAAGGCAATGGCAACCCACTCCAGTACTCTTGCCTGGCAAATCCCATGGATGGAGGAGCCTGGTGGGCTGCAGTCCATGGGGTCATGAAGAGTCAGACACAACTGATCAACTTCACTTTCACTTTTCAATTTCACACATTGGAGAAGGAAATGGCAACCCACTCCAGTGTTTTTGCCTGGAGAATCCCAGGGATGGTGGAGCCTGGTGGGCTGCCATCTATGGGATCACACAGAGTCGGACATGACTGAAGCGACTTAGCAGCAGCAGCAGCAGAAGCAGAGCAGTTTTCCCAGCACCACTTGTTAAAGAGATTGTGTTTTCTCCATTGTATATTTTTTCCTCCTTTGTCAAAGATAAGGTATCCATAGGCACATGGATTTATCTCTGGGCTTTTAATTTTGTTCCATTGACCTATATTTCTGTCTTTGTGCCAGTACCATACTGTCTTGATGACTGTAGCTTTGTAGTGTATTCTGAAGTTAGGCAGGTTGATTCTTCCCGTTCTATTCTGGAAGAGATTGTCTATTCTTGCCAAGATTGTTTTGGCTGTTCAAGGTTTTTCCTATTTCCATACAAATTGTGAAATTATTTGTTCTGGTTTGGTGAAAAATGCTGTTGGTAACTTGATAGGGATTGCATTGACTCTGTAATTTGCTTTGGGTAGTATCCTCATTTTCACTATATTGATTCTTCCAATCCATGAACATGGTATATTTCTCCATCTATGAGAAAACAGAAAGAGAAATTAAGGAAACAATCCTATTCACCATTGTGACAAAAAGAATAAAATACTTAGAAATAAAACTACCTAAATAAACAAAAGACCTATATATAGAAAACTATAAAACACTGCTGAAAAAAATCAAAGGTGACACAAACAGATGGAGAAATATTCCATGCTCTTTAAATTTAATAATATAAACAAATTTCTTGTTAATACTTTTACCTTGTCTTTTAAAATTCCTGAATAGTAGGAATTTTAATAGCAATCTAAACAGACTAAGGGCTTCCCAGGTGGCTCAGTGGTAAAGAATTTGCCTGCCAGTGCAAGAGACTCAGGACACATGGGTATGATCCCTGGGTTGGGAAGATCACCTGGAGTAGGAAATGGAAACCCACTCCAGTATTCTTTCCTGCAGAATCCTAGGACAGAGGAGCCTGGAGAGGTACTGTCTATGGGTCAAAAAATGGTCAGACATGACTGGGCACACACACAGAGACACACACACAAACACAAACAGACTAAGGAATCTTATTTTCTTCTTCTTGCATTTTATACACCATGCTGTGATGAAATTCTCTACATTCATGCCTTTGAGCATTTGACTGCTTATAGAGTTTGCTTTTTTCCACATTTACCAAGAAATTTTTTATTTCTCCAATTTTAGTAGCAACAAATGTATAAAATTATAGCAAACAGAGCACTTAAGGTGCTGGGTGTTATTCTGATGATTTACTTATTAATAGGAAAAAATAAAATCTACTCTCTAGGGTTGGAAATACAGACCCACCGTAAGTGGAGCCTCATTTAATCAATCAAATCCAGTGGGTTGTTTTCTTTTCTTTTTTTTTTCAAATAAGTTGTTTTAAGCTCCCTTCCAGGACTCAGATACTTGGGTTGGTAGACATGAGTTTTACCTCAAAACACTCATTATCTACTGGGGTAGAAAGAGAATCAACACAGTACTGTGTGGTCAGTACTGCAAAGATTGGTATGGGTGCCCAGAGAAGGGAGTGGAAAATAATTCTGCTCCATGGAGAAGGAAATAGCTGAGCCAGAGGCTGAAGAATGGGTAGGTGCAGGACTTCCCTGATGCTCCAAGGTTAACGTTTTGCCTTCCAATGCAGAGGATGTGGGGTCGCTCCCGGGTCAGGGAGCTAAGACCCCACATGCCTCATGGTCAAAAATCCAAAACATAAAACAGAAGCAATATTGTAACAAATTTAATAAAAATTTTATAAAATGGTCCACATCAAAAAATTTTTACAAAAAATAGGAATAAGTCATGTTGCCTGGTTTAGTTTTTAAAAAAGAAGTTTTCCAGGTCAGTAAGGGATTTGTTGAGAAAGAGACTTCTAGAAACAGAGAGCAGCACTGGCCAGGCAAGGAGTTCTGACACTAGCATCGGTGCTGACGAAACCCTGGTGGTGAAGAATCAAGCCCTCCATGCTTTCACATCTTCGTAATTACTATCCGGGGGGCCCTAGCATAGGTTACCGCACCTTTAAGAACTTACACTTTCACATGTACATTGGACGTACAGTGGTACACAGGGATGGTGCAGGGCAGTTATGGACCCGGATGTTGGTGCCAGACTTCCCACTTCACATCCCGACAGTGCCAACTTCTAGCTCTGTGTCTTTGAACAATTTCCGTAACTTCTTTATGCCTCATCTCATTTACAGAACGGGATTGTAATGGTTCCTACTCACAGCTGTTGTGAAGATGAACTGGGTGGATACATTTAAAGCATTTAGCGTAGCACCTGACTGGGGATTTCTCTAGCCCCATTATTACTGTGGTGGGCATAGAAAAATTGGTTATTGGATGCTTACTCTTTGTGACCCCATGGACCATACAGTTCATGGAATTTTCCAGGCCAGAATACTGGAGTGGGTAGCCGTTCCTTCTCCAAGGGATCTTCCTAACCCAGGGATCAAACCCAGGTCTCCTGCATTGCAGGCAGATTCTTTACCAACTGAGCCACAAGGGAAGCTCTACTCTGATTCAAATTGAATGCCTATTCTGATTCAAATTCTAAGTTAAATGCTAATAACTTAGGTATCTAGACATGATAAAATTCTTGCCTTCATGGGGCTTAGATTCCAGTGAGAGAGGGTAGATGCCCCTGTTTTCATTTAGGGAAAAGACTAAAGAAAATGTGAATTGTGATCATTATTATGAAGGAAACAAATGAGAGGCTGAGAAAGACAAGGAAGACCTGCCTGAGACAGGAGATCAAAGAAGGCCCCTGTAAGATCTGAAGGAAGGGAAGGAGTGAGCTGTGAGAAAAGTGAAGGTATGGGGAGGATGGAGAGAGCATCAGGGTGGAAGGAACAGCATTTACATCACCCAGAGGCAGGAGAGCATGCTCGTAATTCAAAGAATGGGAAAGACTAGGGTGATGGGTAAAGAAGTCAGCAGAAAGTGTTTGACACAAGGCCAGTGACCCAAGCAGAATCCTGGCACCCCAGCCACAGGGTGTGTTCCAGTTGGGTTTCTATCCAAGTGCAAAGCAGGACAGAGGCATGATCTGAATTATGTGTTAATATTATGCTGAATGTCAGGTAGAGAATGGGTTAGGGGGAGCGTATTAGTTATCTAGTGCTACCATACTGCAGTGTAACAAACTAGACTCAAACTTAGTGCCATAAAAAGACTTTATTTTTGTACAGGATAAAATATAATTTATCTAGGCTTATCTTGCCTGGGCTTGACCATGCATATGCAATCAACGGGCAGATTGGCTGGGGCTGGCTGGTCCGAGGATGGCTCTAGCTGGGATGACTTCTCTCCGCTGAGAAAGATGAGATTGGGATAATGGCATGTCTGATGAACGAAAGGTTTTCACAAACAATTCAGCCACAGAACTAAAGAACATATGGGATGAAAGGGAAAGAGGGATGGAGGAGAGCAAAGAAGGAGGGAAGGAAGAGGGAAAGAAAGAAGGAAAGAAGGAAAGCCAAAGCCTTTAATCTCCCTTGAGATAGAAAATTGCATTAGGAACAAAGAAGCTAAGAAATCACAATATTTCATCAAAGATATAGCACATTCACTGAATGCCTGCTCTGTGCCAAACACTCTACAGAATGACCTCATTTCAACTCGTTTTTACCTCATCACAAACCTCTCAGTCAGATGGCAAAACCAAGAAGGAGGACATAGGGGCAGAGCACGAGTTCAAACCTATGACCTCAAACTCAAAAAACCTACTCCCTCCCCATGAGTAGGGTGGTGGTCACCGTGGTGTTGACGGCAGTGGTGTTAGTGATGGTGGTGGTAGTTACAGTGGTGATAATGGTAATGGCGATGGTGGTGATGGTAGCCATAGTGGTATGCTGATGGTGATGATCATGGTGATGGTGGGGATTATGTTGGTGATAGTCCTGGTGATGGTGGGAGAGCTGGTGATGCTGGTGGTGGTGATGGCAGTAGTGGGGGAGGATGGAGGTGAGGATTGAATAAAATTCAAGAGGTTAGCTCAACTCAAAAACATACCCCCCATCTTCCAGGACACACAAGCATTTGGACCCAGGAAGCCACTAGAAACCTTGGAGCCTATGTTGCATCTCTCAGTCATGAGCAGGATCAGGGCAAGGCCAGAGTAAAGCCCAAGAAAACCGCACTGGCTCTGGGGCTCTGACTGACATCATCTTTGTTGATAGCTCTTTCTCCACTCTGAAGAAGAACCAGCTCACCTTCCGCCCCACCCAATAAAACGGCTCGGTAAATATAATTACTTGCACTATCTAATCAATAGTGGATTGCTCCTGGCCCCTGCTTGTTCAATATCAGTGTCTGGGATCACGGAACCTTGATACTCCCCTCAACATGCCAATTTCTGCTTAATGTTAGATAAACCACATCTAGCAACCCCATGTGCTAATGAGATTTTATTGTGTCATTAATAATACACATCTTCAAGATGTTTTTAACTCATATAACATGAAAGATGAGGCTGCAAATATTCAACACTTTCCAGTCATAGAACTCCCAAATGCCAATTGAACAACCCAAATCAATGTTGTATTAAGCAAGCTCAGAAAGTGATTACGGAATTTGGGAGACAACAAACGGCTAGGCAAAGAGAAACTGCTTTTCCATTGATTTTTCTTTTTTAAAAATAGTTTGTTTTATTGAGGTTGATATACAGTGCTATGTTGATTTCTGCTGTATGGCAAAGTGATTCAGTTATACATGTATATACATAGTTTTTCATATTCTTTTCCATTATGGTTTATCCCAGGATATTGAATATAGTTTGCTGTGCTGTATGGTAGGATCTTATTGTTTACCCATCCTATGTATAGTGGCTTACATCCGTTAATTCCACACGCCCATACATCCCTTCCTCACTCCCTTTCTCTATGTCTGTGAGTCTGAGATAAGTTAATCTGTGTCACATTTTAGATTCCACATCCAGTGATCTTTTTCTAAGGAAGTGAAAGAACTCAAAAGCAGTCTTCATTCATATTAAGAGGCCTGTTAGCCTCTGGTAACTGGTAGCATTTGTCATTCCCAGAAGAGGTTAGCTCTTTGCTCTGAATTTGGGTCATGAGTTCCAAAGGAGCGCGGGGCTCTGAGGTCTCCAAGATGCTCTAATGTATGGAAACCAGAGCTCAGACTCCTCTGAGAAGAGGAAGCAAGATACGCCCTCCTCATTAGAAACACATTGCTTGCTGGTGAAGCTCCTCTGTATACAGAATCAGCATCGGATAAGCAGCCTGCTTCTGAGAGGGGCAGTCTCCATGTCCAGTTCCAGATAAAGCCCCAGGGATGTCAAACTGCACCACAAAACAGAAACAGCTGCAAGGAAAATCAGGACTCATGGAGAGTACCGTGGAGCAATGAACAGGCCCAGCTTTCTTGATCTGGAAAATCACATTTATTTTAATTGCCTCACTGTTGTGTTCACTGTATAAAAAATTTGGCTTACTCTTCTTGATTTCCTTGTTAGAAATTCTCTTTCATTTTGGGATGAGGCGATCCGTCTTCCTAGGATTCCTGGCTCTTAAATGAATGACAGGCAGAATCTTCAAAAGGAGGAGTGGTTGTAAATATTTCGTGAGTAATTCACCCTAATATTCCACTCTGTGTGTCTTTGCTCAGTCGCTTCAGTCATGTCTGACTCTTTGCGACCCTAAGGGCTACAGCCTGCCAGGCTCTTCTGCCCATGGGATTCTCCAGGCAAGAACACTGGAGTGGGTTGCCATGCTCTCCTCCAGGGGATCTTCGTGACCCAGGGAGTAAACCTATATCTCTTATGTCTCCTGCATTGGCAGGCAGATTCTTTACTACTAGCACAACCTGGAAGCCCAACATTCCACTCTATGGTTTGCTAAGTATTTCATTCGTGATATAATAATTGGCAAGTTTCAGCAACAGAGGGAGTCTGTAAATTGGGGTGCCCCATATACTAAGAGAGTGGGATCCTCTGTTCAGGGCAAGCCTGAGTGGATTTGGAGTTCTCACTTACAGGATGATTTGTACTCAGGCAGAGACCTCTGCATGTCCTGATGTTGGGGCTTATTGTCCAGACCTGTGTCGTTTATATGCAGTGAAAGGTCTAGGTGAGCATACACACCAGAGTAGTCAAATATCTCAGATCCACAAGCTGGATCCATGCCACTTCATACACAGTTGTGGACAGATGCGTGGGTGTCATCTTACGGGGTGTGACTGGGTGTGACATGATAGTCTATGTTCCACGGTTTCCCAATTCAACTTTATCGAGGAACTTCAGTTCTCTTCACAGAGATCAAACAGCTGTTCAACTTCCCCAAGCAGGCCCCTCCATGCGAGCATGTTCTGGATTGATCTCTTTCTTTCTCTCTCCTCTCTTTCCTCCTCTCCTCTATCCTTCCTCTTAAAAAAAGAAAAAGATGGGGAAAAAAAAAACCCCACTAGTTTTTAACCTCTCCATTGGTTTTCTCTCCAATTTCATAATCATTTTCTGAGGTTTGCTTCATATAATCTTGACTGTGCCCTAAGGTCCTTCTACATTTGAGTTGTTACGATTCTAGAAGCTTCTCTCTTTAGTTTTTGGATAACTATTCTTTTTTTTTTTTTTTTTTAAATTCTCAAAGGGTGGGCAAGCCTCCACCCTTCTCTCCTGAAAGGATATGGCCTTCTTTATCCTTTTTCCAAGTCTTTTTTTTTTTCCTCCTGAGTATTTCATTGATTCTAGCAACAATCGTGGCAACCTGGTAACTATCATTTCGAAAGAGCTATTCTTCCTATGATACGGCTGAAAGGAGAACAGTGTATTTAAGGGCCTGCCTTCATGTGACAAAAGGAGGCACAAGATCATGTGTGCTTATATTTGCAGAAAGAAAACCTTCAGGATGGTATGATCACTAGGGAGGGCCGTAGAGCAAGACTTTTCACTGAATATTTTATATGGTTGGATTTTTGAGTTATGGGACTATTAAGAAAAATAACGATTGTAAATTTAAAAACAAAGAAACAAAATCTCGTTGACTTGGGTTATTCGATTGGCCTTTAGGGGTTTTTATGACCATACTGAATATTTTGTCAAAGATGGGCAAAAAGTTTTGAAATGGGTTAGTATATTTGGTGTTCTGATCAACTCACAAATTAACTGGGGGACTTGACAGTGTAGACACAGCCTGAGAGAAACTCATAAGAGATCATCTGAGACAATGTTTTTGAAGTGTGTGAGGGGCTGGGGGAAGGTGGGGTGTGTGTTAAGGAACCTGCAGGGTGCTGCTTGATTCTGAAAACACCATTTAGGACTGAAAACTGGGGAAGTTGAAGCAAAGCACTGAGAAGGCAGAGTTTCACAGGGTGTCAATTTCTCTTACCACCCTCAGTTAGGATAAAATATTTCCAGAACCTGGTATGGATCAGGAAGGCACTCTTCATTCTGAAGTCAAAGAAGGAGGTCCAATCCACTCCCAGGCATTGAGGGCCACAGTTGGCAGTCTCCAGGGGAGAGTGCTCAGCAGAGGCATAACTGAGTTGAAATGATAGATCCTTCCAAACTGCAGCTACAGACCAAGCCAACATTAGCCAAAGACAGCCATTCTCTCTGACCATTTGCTTTCCATCTTTTTTCCACACTCATCCAACACTACCCTCTAGTCTTCCATTTTTCTTCATGAATCCCAGGTAGACAAGACACCAGATTAGGGAAGGCATGCCACCTGTGTTTTTCTTCCTTTCTTCTTTTTTAAGGCAGAGGTTCAAACATATCTTGGTTGGTCTAAAATCAGCACCATGATTTTAGCACTTTATTTTTGATGGCTGCAATAAACACCTGTGCAAGGAAGGGGGAGGTGGAGAAAGTCAAAACAAAACAGTGGATTCATCAGCCAGAGATGGTATTTATGTGTAAGCGATACTAAAACTAAGCCGGGTAACTCAATAGTAAAATGGGCAGGGTTTAGGGCTGCTGCCATTAAGAAAATAGCACTAATATAAGACACATGTGGGTGCTGGCCAGACATATCCCCAGAGCTCCTGGGCAGACCAAACTGGGGATCAAGGCTGAGAGTTCAACTCCAGCTCACAATCTCTGCTGTGATCCCAGGTCAGAATCTGATAATGTAATTTTCTGCCAAAGTGGGGGAAATCCATGTGTTCCCAATGACACATCAGGACGTGTTGTTTTGATCTATTAGATCATTGACTCATTGACCTTTAAAGTGCTGCGGTTTCTAAGTTTGCCTAGCCCTCTTTCACAGAAGTAGCCCAGAGAGGTTAAAGAACTTACCTAAGGTCACACAGTGAATCTGTAGGAGAAACAAGGCCAGTCCCTGGATGTTAATAGCCTCCCTAGATATAAATAGCTATCAACACACCCAAGAAAATAAATTGGACCACACATCACTTCATGGCAAATGGACAAGTTAAAGATGGAAATAGCTACAGACTTTATTTTCTTGAGCTCCAAAATCTCTGTGGATGGTGACAGCAGCCATGAAATTAAAAGACATTTGCTCCTTGGAAGAAAAGCTATGACAAAAGAGAGCATATTAAAAAGCAGAGACATCACTTTGCCAACAAAGGTCCATATGGTCAAACCTGTGGTTTCTCCAGTAGTCATGTATGGATGTGAGAGTTGGACCATGAAGAAGGCTGAACACCGATAAATGAATGCTTTTGAATTGTGGTGCTCTCGAGAGCCCCTTGGACAGAAAGGAGATCAAACCAGTCAGTCCTGAAGGAAATCAATGCTAAATATTCATTGGAAGGACTGATGCTGTAGCTGAAGCTCCAATACTCTGGCCACCTGATGTGAAGAGCCAACCTATTGGAAAAGATTCTGATACTGGGAAAGATTGAGAGCAGTAGGAGAAGGGGGAGACAGAAGATGGCTAGATGGCATCATCGACTCAACGGACGTGAGTTTGAGCAAATTCCAGGGGATTAATGAAAGACAGGGAAGCCTGCTGAGCTGCAGTCCATGACGTCACACAGCATCATACACAACTGAGTGACTGAACAACACATCACCTCTACTTAACCACCATACTTAGTCTAGGTAACACTGTAATTCTGAGAGGTTGTCACAATAGTATATACTCATACATTAAAGCACTGTGCAATAAACCAAGAAGGCAAATAAGCAAGAAAAGTATTAGCAGCGATCCCTCAGCATGCGATTGCTGCCTCCTTTTTGAAGACTTCTCTGTTTTGTTCATGTTTGAGGTCTTAACTTAAAGGTCACCAGTGAGAAAGATTCTCCATAACCATGCAATCCCAAGTCGCCTACGCTCCACCACTCACCTTCTATCATCTTTCTTATTTGTTTCCTTCATTGAAATTATCCTGTTCATTCATCTGTTTCGTGTCTTTTTCCCTCTCATGTGAGATCCCCGAGGGCAGGGATCCCATTTTGCTCAATGCCATATTCCCGGTGTCTGGTTCTTGTAGATGTTCCATCTATTTGTTTGCATGCATGAATAAATTCCACTAAGCAGGGACTTCCTTGGTGGTCAAGTGGTTAAGAATCTGTCTGCCAATGCAGGGAACACAGGTTTGATCCCTGGTCAGGGAATTAATATTCCAGATGCCGTGGGGCAACTAAGCCCGTGTACCACAATTACTGAGCCCATGATCTGGAGCCTGTGAGCTGCAACTGCTAAAGCAGCCTAGAGCCTGTGCTTCACATCAAGAGAAGCCACAGCAATGAGAAGCCCACACACCACAATTAGAGAGTAGCCTCCGCTTGCTGCAACTAGAGAAAGCTTGTGCGCAGCAACAAAGACCCAATGCAGCCAAAAATGAATAACAAATTATTATTTTTTTAATTGCACTAAATGGATGCAAACTTTCTCATCCTTAAAACTTCCATGCATCCTTTTTAATACATCTTATGGCACCTGTAGTCTCCCTTGAAATACCCACCCCCCTGCACCTAGCCCCCTCTACCAGGTCTGAAAGCCTTTGAAGGCAGATATATTTATATCTGCAGCCGTGTTTAGGAGCGTGTTCTGATCATGTTGGTTCTAAAATTTAATTGAGACAGGCTTATAGATCAAGAGGTTTTGGAGCTCGTCCAGAAATAAAAGTCAACTCACCATTTCTGGACCACTGAGTTGAAGGAAGGCATGCATTTAAAGAGAGTTTCCGTTGCAATTAATTAATATGTTTTAGTCTCTCCCACTTTTCTGGACTTGAATCCGGGCAGAGCCAAAACAGTGTTGGACAAAGCTATCTGAACCAAGTTCTTATTTGTGTCTCCTGAACAGCTTCTCCCAGCTGTCTTTATTTAAGTGATCACAGGATAAAATTTCATCACAGCCTCCAGTGACGTGATGAAAGACTGCTTCATCTCTCATCTCCACGGCTGGTGCTCAGAGGTCTCGCAGCCCGAGAAGGGACGTAAGGCTCTGGGGAAACACCATCACCCCAGCAGAGAGCCCCACCCAGAGGCGGTCAGAAGGCAGCACTGATCAAGACTACAGGGAGGAACTGGTGAGCAGTGTCCTCAGAATCAGAAGGGTCTCACTTCTAACCACAGCTCTCTTATATACCAACTGGGTGGCCTTGGGCCACTGGACCTCAGTTTCCTCATCTGGAAAATGGAAATAGTGTATCATTTACATGGTAGATAAAAAGCATAAGTATTTACAGGGAGCCTGGAGCAAAGAAGCCATTTAACAAAGGGCACTTATCATTGCCCTTTACGACTTCTGTTACTTCTCCACGATGTCTCTTATCTTTAAAGTCCAAACCCGTGGGGAACATCCTTGGCAGTCCAGTGGTTGAGACTTAGCCTTTCAATGCAGGGGTTGCGGATTTGATCCCTGGTCAGGGAGCTAGGATCCCACATGTCTCATGGCCAAAAAGCAAAACATAAAACAGATACAATATTGTAAAAAAATTCACTAACCCCTTAAAATAAAGTCCAAACCCATTTTTATGCCTACAGGTTCCATGCAGCCTGAACTCTGTCCTACCTCAGGGCCTTCGCACTTGCTATTCCTTGGACTTGAAATCCTGGTCCCACCTCCAACTCCCAGGGCATGGTTGGTTCTTATTCCATCACTCGGATCTCAGCTCAAGTTTCGCTCTTCCAAGATGCCTTCTCACATGGCCTAATCCAGCCCCTCTCCATGGCATTACCCTGCTTCAGACCCGTATGCCCTCCTCATCCTCTGAAAGTGCCCTGCCTTCTCACTCCATTGTCGACCTTTTCCCACTGGCACCCACAGTATGTGAGCTCTCTGAGAGTCAGGACCCTGCCTCATTTGTTCACTGCCAGATCTTAAGTCCCCGGCACACAGTATGTACACAGTAAATACTGGCTGAATGATGGCATAGATAAACAAATGCTTCTCCATTAAAATAACCACCACCCCCGCTCCCCCACTCCCCGCCCCCACAGAAGGCCCAGAAAACTGAGAGGGGAACCAGCTATGTAATTCACAGTGCCCAGCGCAGAATAAAATGTGGAGTCCTTTATTGAAAAGTGGGTTT
Source organism: Ovis aries (assembly GCF_016772045.2). NCBI lineage: Eukaryota > Metazoa > Chordata > Mammalia > Artiodactyla > Bovidae > Ovis > Ovis aries. The sequence goes on along the minus strand of NC_056067.1, from coordinate 22,299,127 downwards.
CCCTGGTGGCTCAGATGGGAAAGACTGTCTGCCTGCGATGCAGGAGACCCAGGTTCAACCCCTTCCCTGGAGAAGGAAATGGCAACTCACTCCAGTATTCTTGCCTGGGAAATCCCATGGACAGAGGAACCTGGCGGGCTACATTCCATAAGGTCACAAAAAGCAGGACACTACTGAGAGACTAACACTTTATTTAAAAGTATTAAAAATTTCAAGGCAGTAACCACAGAGTGTTAAAACCAGGCTCAGAGCCCTTCCAGCAGACCGCATAGGTCACAAGCCCTTGATGCTGGGCCTGCCCAGAAGGCCGTGGCAGACAGCTGGAGATCTTTACTGATGGGCAAGGCCCCTCCAAGGCTCCCAGATCAAACCATGCAGCTGGCCCCCGCAGACACGGTTCAGGCCTGGGCTTTCTCTCTGACATTTTCCAGCTCTTTCTCCTCATTCCAGTCCTGCTTTCTATTCCTGCTTCCAAGCCCCTCTGTGGCACTCTTACCATTTTCACACCCTCCTTTGGGGATATTTGCAGAGTCGGACATGACAGAGTGACCAACATACTTGGGGATATTGTTTCAGAATAGACTCACATGTTGAGGAGCTTCTGATAGACAACCAAAGAAAAATTCATCCCACTTTGAGGACAACAGCTTTAAAAGTTCTGGGATGCTAGGGAATGAGGGAGGCCCAGTAGCGGGGCTGCCATGTACAGTTGTGCAGGTTGGTGACAGACCCTCCTGAGGGGTGAGTGAGGACTGAAGCCCAACCCGTGCTATGTTTACCCATATGGGTGCCCGATGCAAGGCTACACCTGCCCAGAGAGAAGGGAAACCATTTTCTTTGCACAGAGACACAGCCCACTTGGCAAGCCATGTGACTGCCTGGAGAGGGTGTCATTTTCAAATTTGCTCAAAAGCATCCTAAAGTTTAGCAACATTTCGCCTAAGACTAGACAAAGACAGGTTACTGAGCAGCTGAGAAAACTTAAGAGTGTAACCAAAAGCCAAAAAGGAAAACAAAATATCTAGTCCTCTTCCATTCCCCAATAGGGGGGCCTGCTCCAAGGTGGCTTAGCGGTGAAGAAGCCACCCACCAAGCAGGAGACACATTCAATCCCTGAGTCAGGAAGATCCCCTGGAGAAGGAAATGGCAACCCACTCCAGTATTCTCGCCTAGAGAATCTCATGGACAGAGGAGCCTGGCTGACTACAGTCCATAGGGTCGCAAGAAGTCAGACACAACTGAAGCAACTTGGCATGTATGCATGCCCATTTTATAGATGAGGAAAGTAGAGTTCTAAGTAGTCAGGAATAGATCTTGGTTCTAGGAACCAAGGAGTGATATTCCTGGAATTCAAACCCTAGCACCAGATTCCTTTGGCTCTATTTCCTTCTCAAATTGAGAATGTCTTCAAGTGGATGTTCTGAGCTAATCCACTGTGGTTCAAAAGCATAGGCAAATCCCACTCCTCCCCCTCTCCCCGCCCCCCGCCCGCCACCCCACTTCCCCAGCTCTGGCTAAGAATGGAAGTGAAAGAAAAGTTCTTCATTTGCATGTTTCAAAAGTCAAGTGGTGAAACTTCACAGGCTCCATCTGGGTGGGAAGCCCCTTGCCCTCCCACCCCATCCACAGCCACGGGCACTGAACAAAGCCAACAAGTCAATGGCAAACATGCTCCCAAACCCCTTAAACCCACACACATTCTGAACCATGAGATTTATGACTGCCAAGGGCCTTGCCCTGGACAGAAACCAGCATCACAATCCAGGCCTTGGAGGCTAAACCCTCAGATGGGAAGAACATCCTGCCCTTCACAAGTCCATTCCCTGTCTCAATTTTATTAACCAGAAGGCTGAGATCTGAATATGGGTTTGCAATACCAGTTACCAGCTGGTGGAATCACAGAGCAAAGCCCTGTCTCCTGGAACCAGTCTGAGGACTATGCCAAGTCACCAGATGGGCAGTAAAATCTTTTAAACAGCTGCTGTCTACAGCGATGCTACTACTGGGGTTGTGAGTTTATTTTACAGGGATCATGGGTGTGCAGAATCCTTCAGACTGAAAATTTTTAAAACACCAGGTGACAAAGGCTGGGTCATTCCCAGCCTCTTAGGATTGTGACAGCTTCCTAGGGTTTAGCTGGGGTGACCCTGGGCTCATCCATGTTCTGGGACTGGAATGTGGAACCCATACCCAGCAAGTATGACATTCATGGGTGCAATGCTCGTCCTACATTCAACAGGAGTTCTCTCTTTTAGCCCTCATGACATCCACATTAAGAAAGCACTATTGTTTGGTCTGTTCAATAGATGGGTGTTCTAAGGCTCAGAGAGGTTAAAGAATTTGCCCAGAATTACACAGCTGGAAAGTGATACAGATGGGACTCAAAGCCTGGACCCTCACCTTGAAGGAAACTCCCTACTCAGTGACTCCACGTGCTCTTGGAGCAAGACTGTGTGAAGATGAGCCAATCCACTAAGAACGAGAGTCTAGGGAATTGTCTCATGGTCCAGTAGTTAGGAACCCACCTTGAGAGGCAGAGGATGCGGGTTCGATCCCTGGTCAGGGAACTAAGATCTCACATTCTGCAAAGCAGCTAAGCAGTGAAGATCTTGCATGCTGCAACTAAGACCAGCACAGCCCCACCCCCCTGCCAAAAAAAATTATAAAAACAAAAGAAAGAGGGTCTGTATCTCCCTGAGTCTTCTGCCTCCTCAGTGCCTCCTAGGGAAGCTGCCTCAGTTTCTCCAGCTATAAAACAAGAATAATAAGAATATCCCTTCATAGAAACCACAAGATAAGAAGTGCAAAATACTCAACACGGTGCCTGGCATATATTAAAGCACCCAATCAACAGTCTTTTTCTTTGTCTTACTGTGATTATACGTAAAGGATCTTCAGCTGCCCCCCACCCACCTCCTGATTTTTTTCTCCAAAGACCATTTCAGTGCCTGGATCGTGTCTGTCCTTGGAAGAAAAATCTCTGGGGAAAAACAAAAAATTCTGCCTCGTTTTATTTTTAGAAGCCAAACTAGTCCCCTCTTTCTTTCACCATCATTTGTAGAAAGTTCTTAATATTCAAACCAGATCCCATTTAACCTTTTGCCCAATGTAGCTTTACTTTACTTCAAACCCCTTTGGCTCTCTGAGGCCTGGCTTCCTTCAGGCTCAGGCTGTAAATGTTTGACTTTGATTTGAGATACATGACAATAAATTAGGGGACATTTATCAAAGCTGCTTTTTGCATAAATTACTGCATTATACAAATACACTTAGCAGGATCCTGCTTTCTTTGATGTTGGGAGCAAAGATTTATGTGCAATGGAGTTTTTATTTATCTGCCCTGTTCACCTCTACAAGAGCTGGACATAGCCCTCAATTAGTTCCATACTTCTTGAAATGACATGTATCTCTCGCAACTTGAGGAGAAGGAACAAAGATGCTTAAGCCCCATCCAAGTGGCGTTTTTAAGGAGATGAGAAGCTTTATCCGACCAGAGTGTCTCTGAATTCTTTCTCTGGAGAGCAGATTGAACAGCATTTAAACTGATTGCTCTGGAATCATTCTCCACCATTAAAAAAAAAAAAAAGAGTGGAATAAAAGACTTTTCTTTTTAATATTATTATTTTTATTTTTTTATAGGAGTCACAGAAATATGAGTATCTATCTAACCAGATTCAACTGGATAAAGAGACAACTCCCTTGTCTTGGCCTTCAGAAATTCTAAATTGAGCTCCACAGAGTATATCCCATAGGAGTAAATGTCTGTGTGACCTGGTGGAGTAAAGCCCAGAATTTTAGTTCTCACTGGTCACTAAAAATTTCCATGCATTCCTTGGGGTGAGTACCCTAATTTTTTTTAAGGTAGCTCAGTTGTGTCTGACTCTTTGAGACTCCATGGGCTATATAGTCCATGGAATTCTCCAGGCCAGAATACTGGAGTGTGTAGCCTTTCCCTTCTTCAGAGGATCTTCCCAACCCAGGGATCAAACGCAGGTCTCCTGCATTGCAGATGGATTCTTTACCAGCTGAGCCACAAGGGAAGCCCAAGAATACTGGAGTGGGTAGCCTATCCCTTCTCCAGGGGATCTTCTCGACCCAGGGATAGAACCAGGGTCTCCTGCATTGTAGGCGGATTCTTTACAAACTGAGCTATCAGGGAAGCCCTCATATGAGTATCCTAAAGTTATCATTTTTCCCCCATTTTGACATAATATTTTAAAAAGGAAAATGACCATTCTTATCACTACTTTTACAGAAAGAAATGATGCAGTGGTCAGAACACAGGATTTGAAGGCAGGAGATATGGGTCAAGTCATGGGTTGGATGGGCAGCCAAGGCTGAAGGGCACAGCACAGGCTGTTCAGAGTAGAAGCGGTCCATTTTCAGACAGAGGGCTTGAAGGCTCTTCCTACTCCAATTCTGGAATATCATGTAGGTAACTTTCTGCCCCAGCTGGAGGCCAAGGAAGATGGGGCACAGGTCTGGGGCGAGGAAGCTATGAGTGTAGCCCCACCCAGGCAAGAAGAAGCTCCAGTGGAGGGAGGCATGGGTGGCATTGAAAGGAGCATCCTCCTTGACGGTGACAAGCACTTTGAACACCCAAAGCAGACCAACCTGGAAATCAGGAGGCAGGCACTGAAAAACAGCCCTCCACTGTTCCACCATTTATACCTGAAACTTACCCTGCTTCTCAGTGTAACCATTCATGATCCCTGAAGCCCCAAATAAATGCAGACAAAGCGAGGGCCACAAGTAACATAAAGGGACCATTTACGAAAGGATTTGGTTGAGTAAAGATGAGAGGAAATGGGGAGGCAGCAGACAGGTAAAGGAGGCAGAAATAATTAGGAATAATAACAATAATATATCCATGTTTGCCTTTGTCAGACCCTTGTCAAGCACTGATGCATGGTGTCGTTGAACTTTCCCCACAAACTCTGAGGTATGAATAGCTGTTTAGCTCCATCTGACAGATGAGCAAACTGAGGCTCGGAGAGGTTTCGTTGCTTTCCCTAGATCACCCAACTGGTAAACCGCAGAGCCGGGATATGAACCCAGATGGATCCCAGATCATTTCTCCTGCAAGAAAGCCAACAAGTCTGGAGTGGGAGCATGCGCACTGGGATGAGCAACAGACAGCATTCATTTCGAGGCCTCTGCAACAGACAAAGCGCTGGAGGGCAGCCCTGGTGTCCCTGCTTTCTGCAGTGACAAAGCACAGGGGACCCACACCTGTCTGCGCCTGCATGCTAAGTTGTTTCAGTCGTGTCTGACTCTCTGCAACCCTATGGACTGTAGCCCACCAGGCTCCTCTGTCCATGGGATTCTCCAGGCAAGAATACTGGAGTTAGTTGCCATGTCCTCCTCTAGGGGATCTTCCTGACCCAGGGATCAAATCCAAGTCTCTAACTTCTCCTGCCTTGGTAGGCAGGTTCTTTACCATTAGTGCCTTCAAAGGGCCTCTCCACAAAGATCCCTGCCTATGCAGTGTCCCACGAAGTGCTGACCAGACAGGAGCATGGATCCCAGAAAAGCCCTCCCAAGTGGAATCTACCCAACTTTGGCCATTCCAATGAAACCGAAGGCTCTGCACACACCCTGCCACCCATGATACCTCCATGTTGAGGGTATACAGCTGAAGATCATAACTGAAACTGCCAGACATTGCACAGAAGTATGTCGTGCTACAATTCCAGTACACCACCCAGTTTGTGAAGGGGGTGGAGGCCAGAGGGTATTTTAGTGGAAGGAAGAAAAACCTAGGCTTTGTCGAATTCTACCCTCCCCCACCATTGCTAAATGACCTTGACCACTTCACAACCTTCCCCACCCCCCATATTAGATCTACAAAGGTCTTCTGAAGGTAGAACAGTGTCCGTTCCTATCTATTCCAACTCACTTTCCCTTATTAATATCTTTCTTTAACATGTCCATTTGTCTTAATGAATAAGCTGATATGGGTACATTATTATAAACTGAAGTCTGTACTGTATTCCCTTGTGTCTCAGCTTGTAATGAATCTGCCTGCAATGCGGGAGACCTGGGTTCAGTCCCTAGGTTGGGAAGACCCCCTGGAGAAGGGAACTGCTACCTGCTCCAGTAATCCGGCCTGGAGAATTCCAGGGACTGTATAGTCCATGGGGTAGCAAAGAGTTGGACATGACTGAGCAACTTTCACTTGTACTCTATTCAGGCTTCCCAGGTGGCTCAGTGGTAAAGAATCCACCTACCAATGCAGGAGACACAAGAGATGTAGGTTCAATTCCTGAGTCAGGAAGATCTCCTGGGGGAGGAAATGGCGACCCACTCCAGTCTTCTTGCCTGGAAAATTCCATGGACAGAAGAGCCTGGTGAGTAGGCTACCGTCCATGAGGTCACAAAGGGTCAGACACAAGTGAGCATGCACGTACTACCCTCAGATCTTCTCACTTTTCCCCTGATATTCTTTTTCTATTCCAGGATCCCATTCAGCACACCATATTATATTTACTCATCATATCTCCTTTGGCTCCTCATGGCTAGGACAGTTGATCAGAATTTCTACTTTCTGATGACTTTGACAGTTTTGAGCAGTACCAATCAAGAATGTCCCTTCACTGGGATTTGTCTGTTTTTCTCACGATTAGACTGAGGTCATGTGTTTGGGGGAAGAAAATCACAGAGGTGAAGAGCCATTCTTGACCCATTGTATTAAGGGTGCTGTGTGTTGTGCTAGGTCGCTTCAGTCGCACCCAACTCTTTGCACCCTATGGACTGTGGCCCACCAGGCTTCTCTGACCATAGGCAAGAATACTGGAGTGGGTTGCTGTGCCCTCCTCCAGGGGGGATCTTCCTGACCCAAGGATGGAACCCGTGTCTCTTATGTCTCCTGTATTGGCAGGCGGGTTCTCTACCACTATCACCACCTGGGAAGCCACTTTATCAAGGGTACATACTACTAAGGCAATCACAGTTGATGTTGGCCTTGATCGCTGGGCTTGGGGTGGTATTTGTCTGCTTTCTCCACTGTGAAACCATGCTTTTCTTGCTTTCTTTTTCCATCCTGTCCTCCTGGAAATAAGTTACTGAAGGAGTGGGAGGTTGTGCTTCACCTCCTTGAGGGTAGAATAGCTACATAAACCATTTTAAATTCTACACAGATTGGCCTAATATCTGCACCCTCCCATTTATTTATTTATTCAATCACTTATTTACATCAACATGGACTCATGGATATTAATTTTATACTTTAGGTTGTAATTCAATACTACTTGATGTTATCGCTTATATGGTTTTAGTTCTGGCCATTGTAGTGCTCTTTCACTTGAAATCCTGGATCCTTCTGACATAGCCCCATCATTACGGGTTTGGTGTTCTGGTTATGTTTGGTATTTCAGCTCTTTCTTACCTTCTGGCACTACATCATGTCCTATGTTCATGTGGTATATTTCATGCCCCAGTCCTGGAGCCAGAGAATCAACTATTTCTCCACACTCTGGTTCTTTTTATTAGAGAATGAGTGATATTAAAATTCAAGGTCTGGTGAATGGATAAAGAAGATGTGGTACGTATGTATAATGGAATATTGCTGCTGCTGCTGCTGCTAAGTCGCTTCAGTCGTATCCAAATCTATGCGACCCCAGAGATGGCAGCCGACCAGGCTCCCCCATCCCTGGGATTCTCTAGGCAAGAACACTGGAGTGGGTTGCCATTTCCTTCTCCAATGCATGAAAGTGAAAAGTCAAAGTGAAGTTGCTCAGTCTTGTCCAACTCTTCGCGACCCCATGGACTGCAGCCTACCAGGCTCCTCTGTCCATGGGATTTTCCCGGCAAGAGTACTGGAGCAGGGTGCCATTGCCTTCTCCTAATGGAATATTACTCAGCCATAAAAGGAGCAAAATTGGGTCACCTGTAGAAACATGGAATCACCCAGAGTCTGTCACGTAGAATAGATACCGCATGTTAATGCAAGTATGCGGAATCTAGAAAAATGGTACAGATGAACTTATTTGCAGGGTAGGAATAGAGATGCAGACACACGGAATGGACATAGGAGGGGGTGATGAGCTGGGAGATTAGGACTGACAAATGTACACCGCCCTGTGTAAGACACAGAGCTAGTGCGAACCCACTGTACAGAGCAGGGAGCTCAGCTCGGTGCTCTGTGATGACATAGGTGTGGGGGGGCGGGGAGGATGGGAGGCGGGGGAAGGAGCTCCAAGAGGGAGGGGACATATGTATCGATATAGATGATTCACTTCACCAAACAGCAAAAACTAACACAACATTGTAATTCATGTATATTCCAGTAAATTAAAAAAAAAAAATCAAGATCTTGCCTCCAGCTCTGGATATTACAATTGGGATGTCATTACTTCTAAACCTTGTCAGTTGACAAAGCAAGAACATGTATGTATGTATACTAACCAACGCATATATATATATATATATGTATGTATTAAAACTTCTACATCTAACTCTATGTAGCGATACAAAGCGAAACATGAGTGCATTCTGATGGCTCCAACTCTGACCCACCACCCTAAGGCTCAAGCTAATCTCCTCTAGACTCCTTATCTATAACCCACTCCAAGTGTGAAAAACCACACTTTGGTCATCCACCATTCATTTACTACGTTGTTCAGTTCTGGTGTACATGTATAGAGGTTCCAGAATTCTTAACTCATACCTTTATGGGAAACAACTTTATCAGTGAGAGCAGAGTGCTACACTTCCTTCACCTGGAGGCTTAACGATCTCACTCATTTCCAGACTTATTTAGGACAGCATCTTCATCCCCTGCCCACTTCAGTGAGACTGTTTCATACATTGATAATACAGTTAGATTGCCATATTCTGCATTCCTTCTTGACATTTTCTCAACCTCCTAAACTATTCTTTAAAATAAATGTACATCAAGATTTACTCTTTGTGCTGCAAAGTCCTGTGGGTTTTGCCAATGCATAATATCTTGATCATCACTGTAGCTTTCAAAATAGTTTCATTGACCTGAAAAATATATCAAGCTCCATCTACTCAGCCCTCTTTCACCTCACCTCAAATCCTTGGCAATCACTGGTCTTTTTGCTGCCTCTTTAGTTTTGCCTTTGCAGGAATGACATATAATTAGAATCATACAGTACATAGCTTTTTCAGACTGGCTTCCTTTATGTAAAATACATTTAAGATTCATTCATACATTTTCCTGCCTTGATCGTACATTTCTTTCTATTGTTGAATAACATTCTAATTATGGATGTATAATTTATCCGTTTGTTTATCCATTCACCTATTGAAGGACATCTCAGTCACTTCCAGGTCTTGGTGATTATGAATAGAATTGCAATAAGCATTTGCAAGCAGGTTTTTGTACAGACGTGTTTTCAGATCAATTGGGTGGATACCTAGGGCTTCAGTTGCTAGACTGTATGATTTGAGTACATTTAATTTTGCCAGAAACTACCAACCTGTCTTCCCAAGTGACTGCAGCACTTTGCATTTCCACCAGCAATGAATGAGACTTTCTGTTGTTTATATCCAGCCATTGGTATTGTCAGTATTTTTGACTTTTAACTTATAGTCAATCTAATAGCTGTGTAGTGACGTCTCATTTTTATTTTAATTTGCAAACCCTTAATACAAAGTAGGTCTTCCCAGACGGTAGGTAAAAAACCCACCTGACAACGCAGGAGGCAGAAGAGATGCAGGTTCGATCCCTGGGTCGGGAAGATCCCCTGGAGGAGGGCATGGCAACCCACTCTAGTATTCTTGACTGTAGAATCCCATGGACGGAGGAGCCTGGCGGGCTACAGTCCATGGGTTTGCAAGGAGTCAGACACAACTTAGCGACTTAGCGCACACAGCACAATATGAAGTAATGCTGAGTACCTTTTCATGCTCTCACTTGCAGTGTGTTCATCTCCTTTGGTGGTGTTATCGGTCTGAATCTTTTGGTCATGTTTCAGTTGGGTGATTGATGTTTGCTTGGCGTTGAATTTCCAGGGTTCTTTTTTATTGTCTTTATCATACACTCTGGACCTGCTCCATTCATGTTTCCCCTACTGCCCTATACCTGTATCATCCTGAGCTTGGACACATGAAACGTGTCCTCCCAGCCTCTCACAGCCAATGCAGAGGAATAGGAAGGGGCAGCTCTCCAACCAGGACCAGCAGATACGTAGCTGCCTCCCTAGGAGCCACAGCTGAGTCTGAAAGAGCTCAGCCAGGCTGAGCCCAACGCCTCTTGACAACCTTTTCACATCCTTCAAAAGATGATGTGCTTCGGGAAGCTCCCCTCCCCCATCTCAGTATTGACTCAGCAACCATTTCAGAGCAACACATCCATAGACTATAATGTTTTAAGCTGCAAGGATTCTTAAAGAGCATTTAGTTCATTTTAGAGATTAATAAAGTAACACTCAGCCCATAGGTATCACTAGGTACTCCACCAGGATAGGGTAAACAGAATTTGTTATATTCAGGATTCAACACAAGCTTTTTAATTCCTTGCTATCCAAATGCAGAGGCTTCCATGGTGGTTCGGGGTAAAGAATCCACCTGCTAATGTAAGAAACATGGGTTCGAACCCTGGTCGGGAAGTATTCTTGCCTGGAAAATCCCATGGACAGAAGAACCTGGCGGGCTACAGTCCATGGGATCACAAAAGTCAGACATGACTTAGCGACTAAATAACAACAACTCAAAATGCAACATCAGCATCACATTAGAACATGTGAGAAATACACACTCTCAGGCCCCACTCCGGACCTACAACTTGAATCAGAACCATTTTAATGGAATCCTCCAAGTTGATTCAAATATTCGTGAATCTGTAAAAGCACTGTCTTCATTCAGTAATTTCTCAAGTCATTATGAAGCATCTACTTCACGGCAGCCGTCAGGTTAAGCACCAGTTCATCACAAAGCAGACAACACCTGCTCTCAAGAGGTTAGTGTTGAGTGGACACTCACATCATCCAGTGACTTCCCAAGTAATTGGCAGATTGACTACAATCGTGATTTATATCATAAAGAAAGAATGTGTTTGAGAATTAGAGACCTGAAGGATAGGTAGGATTGAGCTAGGTTAAAGTCGACACAGGTGATGAAACTGTGTGCATCGTATATCATGAAGAAGAGAAGAGAGCTGGCAAAGATTCCCAAGCTCGTGTGATCCAGACATCCTGCAGAGCACGTCAGAGGTTGATATTCTGCAAAATGCTGCCCTGGAAGTAATACGACTGACCCAAGATCCAAAAGAATGGTGGAGCCCAAACCAGCTCTCTTCCTCCCCAAACTAAGCCCTTTCCACCACCCGGGCCACCCAATCCTGGTCCCCAGGAGTCCCCAAGGATGACACAGAGAACCAGGGTCTGGACATCAGGCTGGCTGCCAGCCAGGCTGGACACACATGCAAGTTATTTTCATGGGGCAGCAAATTCTGGAAAATATGTGGTTTAGAAGCAACATAATTATCATCCTCTAAAATTAGGCTCATAGTCTAAACAACCCCCAGTCTTCCTTCTGCAAAAAAACAAACAATTGCAGGCAGGAAGCCTGCAGTGATACAGGTCATGTTGGCCAACAGGCCTGCTGGTCTCCCTGCTGAGCTAAAAAGGCAAACAGCATGCAAAAATGTAAATATTATATTATTTTTCAAATACCACTTCTTCCATTCTCGCCCCAGCTGGCTTTGGCTGTTCACCTTGGCGCCCTCTGGACACTGCGCCCCTCCACGCTTTGGCCGTGAAAGACATGGATGGATTTTTTTCAGAAGCCATTATCTAAACTGCTGATGTAATAAGGCCTGGGTATATGAAATTCACTTAATAACTCACGCTTCGTTATTTATTGTGAACCTGGGTGCATTCTCCTTGATTCCATTTCCCAGCGAAATCTAAGTGCAGCTTTCATCATGAACGCCTGAATTTATGGCAAACAGACCAAGTGACATTAGGAAAGCCGCACAATCCTTTCATTCAGCCTTTAATAAGGAAGCCAAGGAAAAATTATCCTAGCTGGTTTGCGGGTGACAGCTCAAGAACTTTCTGGAGTCAGAAAAGTTAGCGCCGCGCCTCCTTGTCAGCCCATTAAAAAGCAAAGCTGGCATGGCATATTAGAACCATGTGTGAGAAGGAATTTCTCCTCTGGTAAGACATTCCAAATACTGTCTCCGAGCCAAAGACTTTGGTGTTAGGCTAATTTAAGCAGCATGTTGAAATCAGCGCTCAGAACTTTGATCATACGGAGATCGTTTGTTACAAATTGAACTAACCCAGTCTCTATTTCTGGCGGATCAGAACTCTGGATTTGTTGAATTAAATGCTTCATTTAGTGCCGTTTGCACATGAAAAGGAGCCCTGCACTCAGGAATCTGATAGTGAATTTTTCACCTAACCAACAGGTCCACTTTTTTATTACTTTTAAACCTAATCCATACTCCATCCACACTGTTCCTAATAACCCCAGGGCCCTTCAGAGTGAAGTTTTAAATCAACTCCCCTGTCATTGGGGGTGGGGCGGGGGGGGCGCAGTGGCAGGGCAGCAGGGGTTGCCGAGCCATCCTTGAATTATCAAACCATGTAATAAAGAACATATTGGAGCCCAGTACCAAAATAAAAGAGAGAGAGAGAAAGAGAAAAAAGCCAAATGAATTAGTCCTCAGTTGTTATTTACTGTCTAAATAACCCAGTTTCCTTTCATGACAACTGTGAGCTAAAATAGCAAAATGATTTTGCAGACCTATGATTTTCATTCTGTTGCCTGTCTGGTCCAGCTGAAACTACCAGGGAGGGAGGTTAAAAGGGCAGAAAATAGACCATTTCCACATATGGCTACACTTTCTTTTCATTTTTGAAGTTATAATATCTTTAACTGTAGATAATGATATTATAAACTGTCATTTAGTGCATTTTAAGTATATTACATACATGAAACAAAGATCGAGAAGGAGCTGCAGCTGAAGTCTTAAACAAAAACATTGTGACTCAAATCCACCAAATGGGAGACAGGTATCAGGTTTGCGAAGAACATCGCAGAGCAGATAATCACAAACACAGACAGTGAATGGACTCCTGGGTGTAAATCGTGACCCCAGCCAAGAAACTGGGCAACGATGATTTAATAGCAATTAACTGTTAATTATTGACACTCTGGGGTCAACAAGATACTTTGCAGTGCAGTTTTATTTTTACACCATTTGGTTCATCCGTGACTTCGTTTCCTAAAACTTACCTCCCATGAGTGGAGGGTGTGGAGAGTGTTAGAACACCAATTCTGCTTTGACTATTAAAACAGCCCTGGTGGGGGAATAAACACCTATATTTAGGAAGATGATTCTTTCCTAAGCTTGGAGTGCAGTTAATTCATAAACTATAATTCATATAGGCTCCTATAGGCTTAAACACCCTCTTGAATAAAGAGTATCTTCATTTAAAAGGAAAATAATTCATTTTTTATGTTATTGCTCTTGTGCACCAGAAAAAAATCAACAGATGATTCCTTAGGTTTATTGGCATGAAGACGAGGTTGATTCCACCCTCCCCCCAATTCTTTGGAGAAAGAAAATGGTTACGAAACAGATAACGATAATAAATGTTTTATTGGTGAAAAAAGAAAGATCAAATCTTTAATGAAATCAGGATGGGCTTTAGAGATGAACTCCGTCTGAACTCGCCAGGATTCATGGAACTTCAATTAAAACAATTTCAGAAGGGCAGCTGACAGCAAGGCACTTGGAACAGTAATTAAAATTGAGCAAGATTTTAGCACTGGGCTTTCCAGCAGGAGCCTAAGGATGTGTGGTGGCCCACAGGAGGGGGACCGTGGAGGTGGGGGGCGGTCAGTTAGGTGGGGTGAGGATTTGCAGCAACACAGGTAAGAAATCCCACAGAGGCTAGAATTCTGGATATCAGCTCACAGTATGTGCCATTTTTAATCCACTGTTTCCACCTCCATCTATGTGGTTGTCAAAAACTGACTTCTTGGGCTGGAGGCTGACATGGTCAACCTGGAAATAGCCTTCGGTGAAGTCACACACAGGCCTCCAGTTAGAAGATCATGAAGGCCCCATAATGTTGCAGTTAAAGTGTGGACTATAGGTCTTGGGTTCACATCTTGCTTTTGCATATGCTAGCTATGTGACCTTAGACAAGTTACTACACCTCTCTGAGCCTCATTTTCCCAGCTCTGAAACGGGCTGGTGGTAGTACCCAGCTTTCGGAGCTGTTGAAGCTCAACAAGCTAGTCCATGTCAAGTGCTTAATGCAGTGCCTGACACCTAGTTAGCACCCAATAATGGTGAGCAAATATTGCTATTTATTAGAGCTGACAATTAGGAACATGAACTCCAGAAGTTCAGCCTCTCCTTTTAAGAGGCAAAGCCTTCCACCAGATGTAGCAGCGGCACAATATGGACAAAATGAGGGTCTTCCTGGTGAAAGGAGGGGCCCCTGAAGAGCTTCGCATGAGGAATGTCCTGGCTTTAGGAAGGAATGCCAGTGGTCACCCCTTAACCAGGCCTGGGTGGGGTGGGTGGTGGTGGGGAGACATACTGCTGAGGCCTGGATCTCAGAGAGACCCTGGCTCAGTCTCACTTCTGGCAAGTACTCTTGCCAGAAGGAAGCAAGAGAAAAGGAAAGAGGAGCTGGAGAGAAGGCAGGAAAGCAGGGAGGGAGAGAGGGAGAGAAGAAAGAAGAGAGAGGCAGGTTTGGTCCATGACTGTATCCAGTCCCAGCTTCTCTCCATTCCCTTAGATGCATAAGAGTTGCATCCCTACAGCAAACTCACCTCAGGTACAAATGAGTTTCTACTCCTTGACTATCCGAAGAGCTCTCAATATCACTCTAAACAGTCTCCTTAAATGTCAGGGAGAAGTTTTTCATGCATGGCCCTGGGCCATGTGGGAGAAAAGTTAGCACTTGGCACCCCAAGAGCTTCCTGAGAATCACCTAGAACAGACCACTACTCACTAATGCACCAAACCCAACTGTCAGCACTGGGTCCAGACAACGACTTATAACTAATCCAGACAGCAGCTCTACAGGCTTCCCAGGTAGAGTTAGCAGTAAAGAATCCACCAGCAAATGCAGGAGGCCTAAGAGACGCGGGTTTGATCCCTGGGTCTGGAAGATCCATGTTAGGAGGCCATGACAACACACTCCAGTACTCTTGCCTGGAGAATCCCATGGACACAGGAGCCTGGCGGGCTACAGTCCATAGGGTCGCAAAGAGTCAGACACGACTGAAACAACTTAGCATGCATGCACACACAACTCTACAGACAGGGCTCACCAGCCTCCTGGAGAAATTATCTCCAAGCCACTGAGTGCTGGGGCCTGACCCAGCAGTCCTAAGTTTTCTAACCCCCTTGAGATCAGAGCTCCACATTAGCTTTAGGGAACTAGTTTGTGATTTTAAGTTAAGTCAACTTTCTAATGGTATAGAGAATCCCAACCTGTGAGTCATAGGAAAAAAAATTAATTACATATCCCTTGGACTGCCTTCTGTGTTTTTTTTTTTTCATAACTGCAGCAGCAGAATTACCTTCCAAATTATATTGGGCCCAAGTTATTAAAGTGGCTTTCAATTCCCTGAGTAGACACAGTGATAGACAGCCAGGCAGGGCTCCTGAAGCCCTGGGATGCTTTCTGCTCCTGTTTTAAACTTCTTACAGATAAGTCACAGGCAGATAACTGAGAATTGACTGTTTCCATCTCCAATTAATCCATTTCCTCTGGTGTCTGTATTTACTCCTAGACTTCCCCTGGTTTCCAGTATAAACCAACACTCTTTTAATACTCCAAATCCATTAGACACTTTTCTTTTCCCCCATGAACAAAGGAGAAATGTTTTCGTGCAACTTTATGGAAGCCATCAATCTCCCTGAGAGGCTTGCTACGCTCAACAGAATCCACATTATAACTTATGCAAAACAGAGGACGGAGGCGTGGGGGGAAACCCCGCTTTCTTTGAGCAGTAGCAATGCATTAAAGAAAACATGCATTTCTGCTGAAATTCATATTGGTAAATGGATTTCCCATCTGAAACATTGTTTTTCACTAAGAGAAGCTTTTAATCCCTTTAAGTTCCTTTCTAATCTGCCTTGGAAGTGCTTGTCTCAGGAATATAACAGTGATGATATAACAGATTTAATTTATTAGAACGAGACAACAGCCAGCCAGCACAGTACACAGGAGTGCATGCCCGCCGTGGGCTGCTCGGGGCTGTCATTCCCGAATGGAGCATGCTTGTCCCATCTCCCCTGACTCCAGCCCTACAGCCCTGACATGCTCAAGTTCAGATCTCAGCTCCCCCGGCTCTCTCTGGACCCAGCACCCCATCTTCATAGGGTAAAGCCCTCTGTTCTCTAAAGGCCAGAGGAAGGTTGAGGAAGGCAAGCCCATGCCTGCTTCTGTTGCCCAATCCACTGGAAAGTAAATGGTTGAGTGGGAATCGAGACCACCCAGCTTATAGGGGACAATGCTCTGAAGCTTGGCCAAGGGTCTCAGTGAGACAGACGATTCCTACTGCCTGGTCTGATGGGCCACCTTGGGTAGCAAATGGCCCCTAGGAGCCAAGAGTCAGGAGCGCAGGAGATGCAGAGGCCACTGTCCCCATACCTCATCCCACTCCCAACCAAGACAGAGAAGAAAACAACACAAAAGTCAAGGATCCCTTGGTGTTGTTGCTGTTGTTTACTCACTAAGTTGTGTCCGACTCTTTGCAACCCCACGGACTGTAGCCCATCAGGCTCCTCTGTCCATGGGATTCTCCAGGCGAGAATACTGGAGTGGAGCCTATGCCTTCCTCCAGGGGATCTTCCCGACCTATGGACTGAACCTGTGTATCCTGCATTGGCAGGCAGATTCTTTACCACTGAGCCACCTGGGAAGCCCTCAAGGATCCCTGCTTAATCCCAGCTCTGCTTGTTCTGGGGTGGGCAGCCGGGAATCAACTCTGGTAGCTTGGCCTGCTGCATTCACCACCCCCGCCAGCTGAACTGAGACAGCTGGAGACATGGGATGGCTGAGCACACCTGGCTAGCCTGCATCCAAGCCAGCATGGCGACTCCAGGTACAGCCACACAAAACTTCATTTCCTCTTCCTGGGAACACAAAGCAGTTTATTTACTCAGTCAACCCATGCTTATGCATGTTCTCAGAGGCCAATCTTTGACACAGAAGTAACACTCTTTGAGGGCTTCCCTAGAGCTCGGTGGTGAAGAACCCACCTGCCAATGTAGGAGATGCAGGTTTGATCCCTGGCTTGGACAGATCCCCTGGAGAAGGGAATGGCTACCCACTCCAGGATTCTTGCCAGGGGAATCCCATGGACAGAGGCGTCTGGCAGGATACAATCCATAGTGTCGCAAAGAGTCAGACATGACTTAGCAGCTAAACAATAGCAACCCTCTTTGAGCCCCACAAAAATACAAATAATTTCAGCACAGGTCATCAGTGTCATTTTCAAAGTGGTCCCCTCTGCGGTCACACACACAGGATGACACCACGGTGCTCAAGAGCATGCCTTCTGAAACAAGAAAGTCCTAGGTTCAAACCTCTGCTCTAACACTCACATGGAGGGAGACCTCCCTTAGCTAATTCAGTCTTGCAGAGCCTGTTTTCTTCTCTGTAGAATGGGAGCATGACCGTCTACTTCCAGTGAGAAATAAATGACCTTGTGCTGTAAGATTCTTACCAGAGTGCCTAAAAGTATTAAGTGCTCATTAGCTATAACCATTATTATGTATGTAGGTTTACCTACCAACTCATTCATCTCTTCTGTTCATTCATTAATTCTCCCAAACATTTATTGAAAACTTAGGATGTGGCAGGCTCTGCTAGACACTCTGTGTTTGGGACAAGGGAGGTATCAGGGGATGGAGAAACAACTAATAAAAAAAATCATTGATGGGACTTCCCTCGCAGTCCAGTGATTAAGACTCCATGCTTCCAGTGCAGAGGACGTAGGTTCAATCTCTAGTCAGGGAACTAGGATCTCACATGCTGTGTGGCATGGGCAGAGAAAAAAAAAAAAAACTTAAAATAATTCTTGATGGAAATGCAAATTTGCATTCCTCCTCTCACTTAAATTTCACACACACACACACAAACCCACAATAGATAGTCAAGGCAGATACAATCACTCCCGTTTTATAGATGAACAGACAGATCCAGTGAGATTAGCGGACTTTGTCAAAATGGCAAAACCCAGGGCTTCCCTGGTGGCTCAGTAGGAAAGAATCCACCTGCCAATGCAGGAGACACAGGTTCGATCCCTGGTCGGGGAAGATCCCACATGCTTCAGAGCAACTGAACCTGTGTGCCACAAATACTGAGGCTGTGCTCTATAGTCCAGGGACCATAACTACTGAAGCCTCAGCGCCCTAAAGCCCATGCTTTGCGGTGAGAAGCCACTGAGGTGAGAAGCCCTCAGACGGCAACTGAGAGAGTAGTCCCCACTCGCCACAGCTAGAGAAGAGCCCTTGCAGCAAGGAAGGCCCAGCACAGCCAAGAATAAATAAGTAAAATTGTCATTGTAAAAAGTGGCAGAGCTGAAAAGGCCCACGGTGATGGGGTAGTGGGTGGGGTCGGGGGTGTTTCAGACACGCCTCCTCCCATACTTTTCCTTGAAGAGGATTTTCCAGAAAACAGGAATCTAGTCAGTATAGAAGGCAGTAACACAACACCACACACCCAGGACCCCCGTGGACCCCGGACACACCCCATCCCGTGGCGAGTGTGTGCTTAGGTAGGAAACCATATCCCACGCTCAGTGGGGGCCGGGGTCTGCTGTCTTTAGACGATAAGAAGGAGGCCGGGAAAGAGGAGACACTGGGGAACTTGACGCTTATTAAAAGCACTTGCTCACAAGCTGTGTTCAGGCCCACATGGTGCCCAAAGCCGGGAACCCGGCCTCAGCAGGGGTCAATGCCCCGTCCTGACAGGCGTGAGCTGGGGAGTCTGGGCGGAAGATGGATGGGGGCGCGAAACACGCCCGTGACAGCGGTAATCCACACGACCCAGGAACGCAGGCTGGTATGTTGACCACTTCCCCACACTTTTTATGGGCCCAGAAGTAGGGGGAGGGAATTTTCATCATCTCAGACATAAATAACTCCATGAACAGAGTGGAGATCGGACACCTAGAAATTAACCACTCTGTACAACACAAAGCCCGGGATTTACTTCTCAGTTGCAGAGCTGCCTGAAGGCAAGGCTCCAAGGCCTTAAAACAAGCCTGGCACTTCCATCCCGGCTCCTGGGAGAGGTCCCTGTCCTGCTCAGGGGGATGCCCACTACACACTTGCTACTTGATAGTGGATTTTGTATCATTCTCCCTCTGCTCACCCTGGTCTGAAGATCCTGCCTCCTTTATGAAGGAAATGCAAGCAACTGGGTTCGTGTTTTCTGATCTCCCACTACCCACACTTGTCTACATTTGAACCGCATTCTCTTTCTTGCTTCAAGATACAGTTGAAGACATGTCTCTCCTGCCACCTGGGGCCACCTCCACTTGTTCCTAAATCCCTCACCTTCTGAGAGTCTGCTCTCCCAGCTATACATAACTCACACACATCAACAACCCTTTCTCCTGGATCATTTCCACCTGCAAAGACACTTCCTAAGTATCTCCCATCTCAAAAAAAAAAAAAAAATCAAACCAAAAGATTGACCTTGATCCCTTATCTCTATCCAACTACATCCTATTATCCTAATTCTCATCTTGGCAAAATACCTTGCAAGTGTTACATCCAAGCGCCAACTCTACTTCTTTGATCAAGTCTAATTTAACTTTGCCATCACTCCAGCAAACTTGACCTCAAGTTTATCAATGACCCCGTGCGGTCAAATGTAAAGAGTACCTAGCTTCTTTTTTTCCTTGACGTCACGGTGGACCCCTTGGTCCCTTCTGAGCCATTCTTTTTTCTTGGCAGTGTCTATTTCCTATCTACTTTCCCCTCTCTCTCAGCTGCGTCTCAATCTTAGGTTGACCCTCCTTCTCCACCCAACCTCTGGATGGATGAGAGCCCCAGGTTGAGTCCTCAGCCTTCTTCTCACTATCTTATCCATTCCTCCTTAGATAAACTCATTCATTCCACAGTACTATCTATCTACTGACTTTCAGAATGATAGCCATAGTTCAGAAAATTTCACCTGAGCTCTAACTTGTGTATCTGGATGCCTTCTTACTGTCTTCACAGGGACACCCAATAGGCCTCTTGACTTGACATTCCCTGACTAGACAACAGAACAAGAAAGACAACAGCCTTTCCAGACCTCCAAAGATGTTCAAACTCATGAAGGGCTCATAAAATGCAAATTAAAACAAACTGAGATATTTTTCACCAATCAGTTAGACAAAAAGAGATCAAAACATTTAAAAACACATTGTACCAGGACTTTCTGGCTGTCCAGTGGTTAAGACTCCATGCTTCCAGTACAGGGGACATGGGTTTGATCCCTGGTCAGGGAACTAGGATCCCACGTTCTGCACAGCATGGCCAAAAAGATAAATAAATAAATAACATTTAAAATAAATAAATAAATAACTACAATCCATCCGCTTAAATAAACACTGCAGCTTTGTAAATTGGCAAGGAAGATAAATGGGTAAAATTTTCCTCCACAGGGCAAATTGGCAATATCCATCCAAATGGAAAGCACAAATCCTCTTTGACCCAGCCAATTCTACTTCTAGAAATTTATCCAACAGATATAGCTAATTAATATATTTAATAAATGTATTTATTTCTATTAATATGGATCCAATAGATAGAGACACGTTTGTAAATGGAAACCAGCTAATACCAGGAATAAGAGACTGGCTGCATAAGTAAAAAGTCAGTTCCACAGTGGACCACCACTCTGGTATTGTAAGAATGAAAGAAATTTTGACAAGCTAATACAGAAAAAAATCTCCACCATATGATTTAAAATTTCAAAAATTAAGGTGCAAAATGTTGGGTACAATAGGTTCAGTTCAGTTCAGTTCAGTTGCTCAGTCGTGTCCGATTCTTTGTGACCCCATGAATCGAAGCACACCAGGCCTCCCTGTCCATCACCAACTCCTGGAGTTCACTTAGACTTGCGTCCATTGAGTCAATGATGCCATCCAGCCATCTCATCCTCTGTCGTCCCCTTCTCCTCCTGCCCCCAATCCCTCCCAGCATCAGAGTCTTTGGTTTTTTAAAAGGGTAATGAAGACAAAGTAACCATAAATGTTTACATACATGCAAAATATCCTTGGAAGGAGACGCGTGAAACTTGTAACAGGATTGTCTTTGGGGCAGTGGAGCCAGGAGATCAGGATACTCTCCTTTATATCTTCCCTACTGTTTGAATTAATTTTTTTTAACTATGGTCAATTTATTTTCACTTTAAAAATAAAGTTACTTTTCAAAACCTGGTTCCTTCTATTTTTTCCGGCTCCCATACAAAATGCTACCTCTCCAACAAGGTCTTCTGGACGGCTCCATCTATGTCAATCTCCCCTATTCTCTAATCCCTCACCAAAGCATCTCTACTTTTAACCATTTTTAATATTAGATTAATAAGAAGATTTAATTCAAAAATGATCTCTGCTCTCCTTGTCAGAGAAGTTGCCCTATGCGCTCCGTCTGAAATAATACCTACAGCAACATCCATCTCTAATCCTTCATCTTGCTTCTTTTTTTTCTAGGCATTTATTACCACCTGAAATCACTGCAGATGGTGACTGCAGCCATGAAATTAAAGACCCTTGCTCCTTGGAAGAAAAGTTATGACCAACCTACACAGCATATTAAAAAGCAGAGACACTTCTTTGCCAACAAAGGTCCATGTAGTCAAAGCTACGGTTTTTCCAGTAGTCATGTATGTATGTGAGAGCTGGACTATAAAGAAAGCTGAGTGTCAAAGAATTGATGCTTTTGAACTGTGGTGTTGGAAAAGACTCTTGAGAGCCCCTTGGACTGCAAGGAGATCCAACCAGTCCATCCTAAAGGAAATCAGTCCTGAATATCCATTGGAAGGACTGATGCTGAAGCTGAAACTCTAATACTTTGGCCACCTGATGCAAAGAACTGACTCATTGGAAAAGACCCTGATGCTGGGAAAGATTGAGGGCAGGAGGAGAAGGGGACGACAGAGGATGAGATGGTTGGATGGTATCACTGACTCAATGGACATGAGTTTGAGTAAGCTCTGGGAGTCGGTGATGGACAGGGAGGCCTGGCATGCTGTAGTCCATGGAGTCACAAAAGTTGGACAAAACTGAGAGACTGAACTGAACTGAAATATTATGACATATTTTTATTTGTTTATTGTTGGCTTCCCCGCACTAGAATATAAGCCCGAGAAGAACAATTACCTTGTGCATCTTTGTTCATGGCTCCATCCCCTGGAGCTACAGCAATGCTTGGCACATCACAGATGTTCAATAAATATTTGTTGAATTATGAGTGGTTCTACTGCTAAGAATGAAATGAATAAATAAAAAGATGTTTAAAAGGTCATTGACCTAGAAAAGAAAGTCTCTAAGACCACGAGTTTAGTGCTGGGTCTAACATCCAGTTAAGCCATCACCAGCACCCACGTCCCATTTGTGGTGACATCGATCTGTAAAGCAAAGGACCTGGGGAAGCATAATATGGCATCCAGTGGCAGAGAGAAAATGAAAAAGTCAGGAGTGGCTAGCTCTCCAGGAAAGGCACAGAAACGGGGAGCATGGAAAGAAAGGATGCTATAGAAAGTAGAAAAAGAGAGGGTCTTTAGCAAATCCCCAAGAAGAAGCTCCTTTCCTAGTCAGGGAGAGGCAGGGCTCAAGGGAAAAGAGAAACAAGAGAAATCCGTGGAAATCCTTGGGTCTTTCTCTTACCCTGATTGACCTGAATTCCAGCTTCTCATGGGTGATACACAGGTGTCAGAGCAGAAAACTGCCAAGGGAAGGAAGGTATGAATCATTAGGTTACCTAACCCCCCAGCCATCTGGCTAAAGGTAGGAGATCTGTGAGTCAGCAATTCCCAGGGAATCAGCAATTTAAGTGAACAAACTTGGGGAGGAGACAGCCAGGAATCCCCCTCAGGACCCGCCCATCGCCCCACCCTCCAGACAGGCCTGCCCCTGGTGGCCAGCTCATCTCGAAGCAGCAGAACCTCTGACCCTCTTTGTTGGGGATGACTTTTGGGGGTAACTCAATGACCAAAGCTGCTCATCGACTTCAGAAAACTGTGTTCCCAGCCCTGCGCTTGCGTCAATTCTGCTGGGGCCTCCCGGAACCTCAGAAAACCTCATGTTTTCTAAATTGTACTTTTATGCTCAGCAAGCCCTCGGGCTACCTGGTTAAAAGTTTACATTAAAAAATCCTTCATAATTGGTTTGTTTGAATGGTGCCCTCTGCAGAGTCATCAAGGCAGGCCGTGTTCATTAGCAGCCGTTCACATAAAATCCAGGCAGTAAAATGTCAATCATGCTGGGGCTTCAAAAACCATCTCTGGGCTTTCTCAAGACCAACCAAATGCCAACACGAATAAATTCAGGGCAACATGAACTTGTGGTGGCATCTTCTAAGCCAAGACTTCTGCACCTTGGCACCATTTGTGCCCAGATAAACCTTTCTTGTGGAGGCTGTCCTGTGCTTTGTAGGATCCTTAGTAGCATCCTTTATATGGACTGGATGCCAGTAGTAGCATCCCTCTGTTTGTGACAACCCCAAATATCCTTAGATGTTGCCAAATGTCCCCCAGGGGGAAAAATAGCCCCAGACTGAGAATTGCTCTTCTAAGTTTCTGTCCATTTGGACAGCTAAAATTGGGAAGGAAAACTCACCAATTCAGAAAGGACATTTCTTGAGGGTCTACTAAATGCCAGGTGCTGTTTTAGGCATGGGATATAGTGAAAAATAAGGGGCGTGCGCAGCCCCAAGCATCTCTCTTGAAAGAAGAGGGGACCAAACCCTTAGATCTTTCTTAATGACCAAGCTTCAAGGGCCAGATTTTCCAACAGGAGGTGAGGGTGGGGTAAGGTTAGGCTGTTTCATTAGGAAGAGGATGGGTGGGTGAGTGCTTGAGAAATTCTTCCAAAGGGAGGCCTCAGAAATACTTGTTTTTTAGCTCCTCATGTAACTGGATGTCACCGGCCTTGAAAAGAGTACAATGGGTGTACACAGTGAATCACCGGAGTTAATTACAGAGATCACTGCGGAGCGGTGCAAGCCTGCCTGAGCTTCGCTTGCACCACCAGGCACAGGAACAGCCACCAATGATGATATTCACGTTAATAATCGGCGCTGACACAGCCACAAAGCACTCCGCTCTCAGGGCCCATGCCAGGAAAAATAGAGAAGCAGTCAAGAAAAACACAGTAGCATTGATCACACCCTCTGGTGAAAGGCAGCCACCATTTTCCCCCACTGCGGTCTCAGAGACTGACTGGAGGGCCCATGGGGCATTGCTGAGCTGGGTAGATGGATTGTGGTGGAGGCTGGTGGGTGGGGAGGGAGAAGCCCAAGCAGAGATCGAGGGGAAAGTGGTGCACTGAAACGGAGAGCCAGACAAATATCATTTTATTGCATTAGCGGTTCATTCAAGTGACAGCTCAAGTGTCAAGAACTTGCCCAAGTGTCAAAGCGCCCCCAAGAACTTGGCACTGATGTGGGACAGGTCCCCCAGCATTATATAGTTCAATCTACAGGCCAGGGGTCAGTAAGCCTCTCTTTGTAAATGGCTTGGGGCTGTCAGTGTGCAACGGGGCAGGAGAATTTGGGAACACCCAATGTTCTCATCCAGGCTGCTATCCTACTTGTTAGTTAACAAGTTAGCTTGCCAGTTTCATGGATGCTGGCAGAGGGCACAGGACACCTGGATCAGAGACAAAGAGCATTATGACTTATGGCTCAGCTGGCAGCGTATTTCCAACAATTCCCTTTGTCCCCAGTCCCGTGGGGTGACGATGCAGATTAGCTAGATAGAGACCTGTCCAGGCAGGGAATTGCAGTGTAGGAGAGAAACCCCAGGCTTAGGAGACTAGAATCTTTTCTAGTGGGCAGTAAACATGGCTGCCTTTTGTTTGGGGGGAGGACACTAAACCCATCTTCTAATGGCCCCTTCCAAGATGTGCAGGAATGTGACAGACCCCTGGAGAATTATCTCCCAACAGGAACAATCAAAATCTGGGCCACACTGGCTTAGATGACATCAAAAGGAAGACCTAGAAAGTCACAAGCCAAGGAGTACAAGAAAGAGGCCATCATGACCTGGCAGACCTAACACTGTGTTTCCCTGTGGGAGGCTCTCCTTGGAGAAGGGACAGGTCTCGGGCTGGCTGCAACATGATTCTAAGCCACTCTCTTGCCACTGTATAGTCTCCATAGCAACCATCTCATTAGAATATGGACTCCCATGAGTACTTGTTCAGAAAGGGGTGCTCTGCTTTGCCCATGTGACCATGCTCTCTGTTAGCTGTATTTCTGATGATTCTTTAGTTTGTCCACTTGCTGGTTTATACATCAGACTCCAATGCTGGTTAATGGGAGTCTGTTTTAACACTGAGCTCCTGATCCTGGAAGGTTGAAAAACAGATCCCGAAATTTCACAAGGCAATTTTTATAACATATATAGTTCTCTAGGCTATAGCCCTCTAAGCTCCTCCATCCATGGGATTTCCCAAGCAAGAATACTGGAGTGGGTTGCCATTTCCTTCTCCAGAGGATCTTCATGACCCAAGGATCAAACCTGTGTCTTCTGCTTGACAGGCAGATTCTTTTACCACTGAGCCCCCTTGGAAACCCAGCCAGACATATACTTATTAGGCAAATCTGAGTCCCATTTTACACATGAAGAAAATAAAACATAGACAGCAAAGTATGCAACTAGAGACTCACAGGTAGATGTGGCAGAGCTGGTACTTAAACTTGGTCTGGCTGAAGCTGAAGTCACCCAACCATTGCTCAGAATGCTTCAGGAGGCCATGAGTGGCCTACCAGTCTTGCCTCAAACCCCTCTGTCACACCCTGTTAATCTATCCTTCCAGTGAGCCAAGAAATAAGCCCTAAGCACACCTAGGGTAGTCTCCTGCCTATTCCCTTCAGCACCCTCAGCCCCCTGAGTCATGTAGGCTGACCCCTTACCTGGACACGTAGGTACCTCCTGTACCCGGAGTCCTTTCCCCTCATCTACATGACATCTAAAGCTTTCCAAACAGTTCTCATAAAGCTTTGAATCCTGCTCCAATTACTATTGTCACATAATGCACCCAAATCCAGCAGATTAAAACTACCATTTTACTTTGCTCACAATTTTTTTAAAAAAATTTTTTTGGACTCAAAAGTCACTGCAGACAGTGACTGCAGCTATGAAATTAAAAGATGCTCTCTCGAAGAAAACCTATGACAAATCTAGACAGCATGTTAAAAAGAAGAGACACCACTTTGCCCACAAAGGTTTGTACAGTCAAAGCTATGGTTTTTCCAGTAGTCATGTACGGATGTGAGAGTTGGACTATAAAGAAGGCTGAGAGCCGAAGATTTGATGCTTTTGAATTGTGGTGCTAGAGAAGACTCTTGAGAGTCCCTTGAACAACAAGGAGATCAAACCAGCCAATCCCAAAGAAACTCAACCCTGAATACTCACTAAAAGGACTGATGCTGAAGCTCCAATTCTTTGGCCATCTGATGCAAAGAGCTGACTCACTGGAAAAGACCCTGATGCTGGGAAAGATTGAGCACAGGAGGAGAAGGGGACAACAGAGGACGAGATAGTTGGATGGCATCATCGACTCAATGGACATGAATTTGAGCAAGCTCTGGGAGTTGGTGAGGACAGGGAAGCCTGGCATGCTGCAGTCCATGGGGTTGCCAAGAGTCAGACATGACTTAGCGACTGAAAAACAACAACAACACAATTTTGAGCATCAGGAATGGGGAAAGGGCTCAGGTGGGATATTCTTGCTTAGTGTCTTTCATAAGGTTGTACCAACCCAGGGACTCCCCACGAAGTCATAATATCCATGGCCAAACAGTGGGCAGCAGCCAATGAAGCTGTCACTCAGGGTCAGTGTCCTCCCAGAAGATTTTTTTTTTTTCTGGACCACCTGCTTCTCCAAGGAGACCTCTCCCCACTGCCTGATAGTTCTTGTTGGGCCCCTATACCTAGCTTGAATAGGTAGTAACCAAATTCTTAACGGACAAAGGACCCTCACTTAGGTACTGAGGTTTGTATGTGAACCAATGCCTTATCTGTTTTGGGGGGACTCGTGATGTATTTTAGGATCTACAGAAGAAGAAATCACCTTGACTTATATTTTAGTATTTATTTTATCTATTTATTTATTTGACTTAATCAGGTCTTGATGAAACATACAGTTGCGTCATGCAGCATACAGGTTTGCTGAGTCTGAGAGCTTTGTTGAGTCCTGAGAGCTCTTTCTGCGCAGCACACAGACTCTCTAGTTGTGGGGCACTGGCTCAGTAGTTGCGGCACATGGGTTTAGTTGCTCCATGGTATGTGGGATCTTAGTCCCTCGAACTAAGGTCAAACCTGCATCCCCTGCCTTGCAAGGTGGATTCCTTACCACTGGACCACCAGGGAAGTCCCACACTTCTATTTATTTTAAATGCACATTTTCCCATCCAATACACCCCCAAAGACTTCACCCATTTAAATCATCCCTCTGCATGGGCTTTAAGCTGTGAGCTAACAGTATGTGGCTAAGATCAGGAGTTGGGAGCTGGATGGTTAAAATGGAGCTCTGCTATCTCCTACCTGCATGATACTGTGTGTTAGTGTGGAGTCTGGAGGAAGGCTACGAGTGGGACTGTTTGGAAAAGCAGAAATAGAGACACAGACATATAAAACAAACATGCAGACAATCATTCATTTTTTATTGAGCATCCACTTTGTGCTAAACCACTCATAATGGATTACAAGCTCCTTGAAACTGGCAAGTTTGGTGTTAACAGGAGCATAAAAAAACCTTTCCAGAATGGAGAGCTCTATGTACAGAGTCATATGTTAGCTGATGAGGACATGTTGAGAGGGCATGGGAAATGGTTTACCAAGTAGAGAGAAAGGATTGAACAATGAAGAGAAAGTAAGATATATCAAAGGTAGATTCTAGGACTAGGTGAAGGGACATTGGCCAGGAAAGAGCAAAAAAGGCTAGGTTGAGGCCACTCTCTGGGTAGATTATATGTTTATAATATATAAACATATATATTTACTGCTGCCCATATTCAGTGTGGGCAGACTGAAAGAAATCCACAAATTAAACATTACGCAAGTCAAAAAGAGACCTGATTTATTCATATAAAAGATAAAGCCTTCAGGTATGGCTGGATCCAGAAGCTAAATGATGTCATCAGGCCACAACATTACACTTTCTCCCTCTCAGCCTTATTTTCTTTCATCTTAGCCCACCTTAAGCAGGCTTATCCCCATAGTGACAACTTGGCCTGTGTCACTCCAAGCTGCCATGCCCTCCTCTGTTAACCCGCTGGAAAGAGTGCATCTCTTTCCTCTAATTATTCCCATAGAGAGTTCTGGAATTGAATCTCTTTGGACTACATTTGGGTCCTGTGTCCATCTCTATAAACAATTACTGTGGCCAAGGGATTAAATATTCTTACCTAGGTTTTTGCCAGACCTAGGTCAATGCCAGTCCCTTAACCAATCACAAGACGGGACATCCTGAACCAATCACGATGGGTGGCAGCCTTGATTGGTTAGCCCTGGGTCACATGGCCAGGCCAGGAAGTAGGAGGTGTGGAGTCAACCCCTTGGCTCCACAGTGACTTTGTGTGACAGAGGGAAAGGCAGATCTCTCCAAAGGCAAGCTGGACTACTACCTGCCATTTAGAAGAATGCGATATAAACCTTATGTAATGGGCAGCCGTGGAAAGAAGATTCTGGAGCGCTCACTAACATGCCGAGGGCAGAAATTTCAGAAGTCTCAATTAGACAATTAGACAGCCAGCCCGGTGCTTCCATGTTCTCTAAAGAGAGGAAGTCCCTTCTGTCCTACAGAAGCATGTGACTCCCACCTCATTGCCAGCTTTGGTCCTCTCCCCACACCCAGCAAATGGGTCCCCACCTCCTCTGTACACCACTGGAGGTCTAAGAGCTGAAACTGCCAGAGCCACCCCAGGGCCCTGACACCCCAGAAGAATGCCCACCCAGGGCTCACCCTCTCCAGCCAGGAGGAAGGCAGAGCTGACCACAGAGCTCCCACCGACCCTGCCCCGCCAGCCTCACGGCCTCTCGAGCACAACCTAATCTCTGCAACAGGTGGGAGGCCTGGGCCCCGGCTCTCAGCTTTCATGGCCAGGAGCACCGCAAGGGGAAACTCATTACATGGGTTTAACGGGGTTTAAAAGGCGTTAAAGAGTCCTGTGGGCCAAATTAAGGGGCCTCAACTTACAAGCTGAGTTATGAAGAGATCTAAGGCATGTTTAGGCCAAGAGCAGGAGCCCCAAACTTGGTCTAGCACAGTTGCAGTGAGAAAATGGGCCCTCCAGGGAGTCAGCAAACAGAAAGGAAGTAACAGGTGCTGGAGGCTGGGAGGCTGGCCTGGGGTCTGGCAGGTGGAGAGTGCCGAGGGGCGGGGCTTTCCCTTTCTCCATAAATGATATGAAAACCCAGACGCCTGCCATCAAGGGGCAGCTGGTTAAATAAATTAAGATACAATTAAGGATTGATGCTAAAGCTGAAACTCCAGTACTTCGGCCACCTCATGCGAAGAGTTGACTCATTGGAAAAGACTTTGATGCTGGGAGGGATTGGGGGCAGGAGGAGAAGGGGACAACAGAGGATGAGATGGCTGGATGGCATCACTGACTCCACGGACGCAAGTCTGAGTGAACTCCGGGAGTTGGTGATGGACAGGGAGGCCTGGCGTGCTGCGATTCATGGGGTCGCAAAGAGTCGGACACGACTGAATGACTGAACTGAACTGAACTGAAGGTCTATATTGAAGCTGGGATACTACATGACCATTAAAAAGCATGAGATATGTCCATAAGAAGAGGCACAGAACGGTTTCCAAAAAATACTATCAGGCATTGTTGTTGTTCAGTCACTACTCAATGCCCGACTCTTGGCGACCCATGGATTGCAGCACACCAGGCTTCCCTGTCCTTCACTGCCTCCCGGAGTTTGCTCAAACTCATGTCCATTGAGTCAGTGATGCCGTCCAACCAGCTCATCCTTCTTCTGCTTTCAGTCTTTCCCAGCATCAGGTCTTTTCCAAAGAGTTGGCTCTTTGCATCAGGTGGCCAAAGTATTGGAGCTTCAGCATCAGTTCTTCCAGTGAATATTCAGGGTTGATTTCCTTTAGGACTATCAGGCTAAAAGAGGAAAATAAAATGTGAGACAATGTGTTTAATAGATTAGCATCGTTTATACACACCATTTAGGTTAAACTGTATGACATTTTCACTTTTGTAAAAAAAAAAAAAAGTGATGTATATCTGTCACATATACACACATATAACTCCTCTGCTGGTATATATGGAGAATATTTATATTTTTGGCAGTTTACACAAGACGCTGATAATCACGGATTCCTCTAGAGACACTGTTTGGGACCAGGGGGTCAAGAATGGAAGAGAGAATTACTTTCCAGCACATAACCTTTTCCAGCACTGGAATCTTTTAAGTCCTATGCCTATTTTGTATGTGAGGAAAAAATGTTCTCAGAATGAGAGTTTCTATGATACAAAATATTTGTACTCTCTGATCCCACAGGCCTAACAACACTCCTGTAAGGTAAGTACCATCAAAAGTCACATTTTACAGATGAGGAAACTGAGGCAGAATGCACTGGAGACTTTCTGAAATGGCTGAGTGGGATGCTTAGTTGGGCATGTCTGGCTCCAAAGGCCAAATCCTTGACTGTGATGAGTGCCATGCTTCCTCCCACGTGGCTGAGCAACTCAAACCAGAATCTCCTGGCTTCTGGCCCAACTCTCCTCTGTACACAGGCTCTATGAGCCCAACAATCAGCAAAGGGTTCCTCTTTCTTGCTCAGTGCTTGCTTTGCCCTTCAAAGAAGGGTCCAATCAGGGGCTGAGGTTCTTCCTTTGATGGAGGCTCATTTGAAGACAGTGCACTATGGATCTGCCAGAAGGCCACGGGGATGCTCACTTGTGGTCCTCTGAGACAGCAGTCTCCAGGTGAGATGACCGTTCTCCTCACAGGTGAGACTCCAAAGAATCTTCAGACCACTGCCATCTGCCCATTCTGTGGGGAAACTAACAAAAAGTGCTATTGACCACAGGGCTGGGGTCACTCAGCGCTCCTGAATTCCAAAATAAGTATAAAAATAATACTCTGTGGGCAGGCGCTGTCCCAGGTGTTTCACAAATACCACCCTATTTCAGCTTCACAATGAGCCCAGGATGTAGATGCTTTGCAATCCCAATTCACACATAAAGAAATGGGCACAAGGAGGCTGCATATGCTCATGGAAGCAGTGCTGTATGTTAAGGCGGCCATCCTTTCCACCACATACATACATAGTACTCTCTGCCTAGACCGTGACTTTGGACCATGACATCTCACCACATCCCAACAGCTTGATTCAAGGCAGGTTCTGGAATCAGTCTCCACCTCTTATCTGTAAAATGGGGGTGATAACAGGGAGAAGCTGACCTGAGAGTCAAATCTTGGTTTGCTGGTTCCAGAAACCATGACCTTTCCAACACTCCAAGGAAGGAAGTGGCTAGTGGGAAGGGTGGCCAAGGAACCTTCCAGGGGCTTCTTTCTTTCTTCCCTGTGCGGTTTAGGGAAGTTTAGAAAGACAGTTCCAAAAGTTTGAAGCTGAAAGGCAGATTCGAGGGATCAGTGCAGTCTCTACTCTTGACTCAAGGACCCATCAGCATTGCTTCTGGAGCCCAGGGTGGGCAGGAACCACTGTCTGAAGTTCTGAAAAAAAAAAAAAAAAAAACCATCGATGTTCTTGAACTTTATTAAATCTACCTACTCATTCTTCTCAGGGTCTTTGGATAGAGCATGTGTCCAGGCACCAGCCTGTTAGACAAATTCTTTTCAGAAAAAGTGCCTAGGAGGTTACCTAGTAGGCAGAATAAACACATATTCAGGGCACCAGTAACTCAAAACACTATCTCTACCTCCCAAATTTAGTTAGTTAGTTCAGTTGCTCAGTCATGTCTGACTCTTTGTGACCCTGTGGACTGTAGCACACCAGGCCTCCCAGTCTATCAGCAACTCCCGGAGCTTACTCAAACTCATGTCCATTTAGACGGTGATGCCATTCAACCATCTCATCCTCTGTTGTCCCCTTCCCTCCTGCCTTCAATCTTTCCCAGCATCAGGGTCTTTTCAAATGAGTCAGTTCTTTGCATCAGGTAGCCAAAGTATTGTAGTTTCAACTACAAATCAGTCCTTCCAATGAAAATTCAAGACTGATCTCCTTTAGGATGGACTGGTTGGATCTCCTTGCAGTCC
The DNA here is from genome assembly GCF_016772045.2 of Ovis aries. Taxonomy (NCBI): domain Eukaryota; kingdom Metazoa; phylum Chordata; class Mammalia; order Artiodactyla; family Bovidae; genus Ovis; species Ovis aries. Next base: position 22,266,707 of record NC_056067.1, on the reverse strand, counting down.
AAGAGACTCTCAAGAGTCTTCTCCAACACCACAGTTCAAAAGAATCAATTCTTTGGCGCTCAGCTTTCTTTATAGTCCAGCTCTCACATCCATACATGACTACTGGAAAAACCATAGCTTTGACTACATGGACCTTTGTTGGCAACATAATGTCTCTGCTTTTTAATATGCTGTCTAGGTTGGTCATAACTTCCTTCCAAGAAGCAAGCATCTTTTCATTTTATGGCTGCAGTCCCAGTCTGCAGTGATTTTGGAGCCCCCCAAAATAAAATCTTTTACTGTTTCCCCATCTATTTGCCATGAAGTGATGGTACCAGATGCCATGATCTTAGCTTTCTGAATGTTGAGCTTTAAGCCAACTTTTTCACTCTTCTCTTTCACTTTCATCAAGAGACTCTTTAGTTCTTCTTCACTTTCTGCCGTAAGGGTTGTGTCATATGCATATCTGAGGTTATTGATATTTCTCCCTGCAGTCTTGATTCCAGCTTGTACTTCTTCCAGCCCAGCGTTTCTCATGATGTACTCTGCATATATGTTCAATAAGCAGGGTGACAATATACAGCCTTGATGTACTCCTTTTCCTATTTGGAACCAGTCTGTTGTTTCGTCTCCAGCTCTAACTGTTGCTTCCTGACCTGCATACAGATTTCTCAAGAGGCAGGTCAGGTGGTCTGGTATTCCTTCTCTTTAAGAATTTTCCAGTTTGTTGTGATCCACACAGTCAAAGGCTTTGGCATAGTCAATAAAGCAGAAGTAGATGTTTTTCTAGAACTCTTTTGCTTTTTTGATGATCCAGAGGATGTTGGCAATTTGATCTCTGGTTCCTCTGTCTTTTATAAACTCATCTTGAACATCTGGAAGCTCGCAGTTCAGCCTGGCTTGAAGAATTTTGAGCATTACTTTACTAGCGTGTGAGATGAATGCAATTGTGTGGTAGTTTGAGCATTCTTTGGCATTGCCTTTCTTTGGGATTGGAATGAAAACTGACATTTTCCAATCTTGTGGCCACTGCTGAGTTTTCCAAATTTGCTGGCATCTTGAGTGCAGCACTTTCACAGCATCATCTTTAAGGTTTTGAAATAGCTCAGCTGTCATTCCATCACCTCCACTAGCTTTGTTCGTAGTGATGCTTCCTCAGGCCCACTTGACTTTGCATTCCAGGATGTCTGGCTCTAGGTGAATGATCATACCATCCTGGTTATCTGGGTCATGAAGATCTTTTTTGTATATATATGCTGTGTATTCTTGCCACCTCCTCTTAATATCTTCTGCTTCTGTTAGGTCCAAACCAGTTCTGTCCTTTATTGTGCCCATCTTTGCATGAAATGTTCCCTTGGTATCTAATTTTCTTGAAGAGATCTCTAGTCTTTCCCATTCTATTGTTTTCCTGTATATCTTTGCATTGATCGCTGAGGAAGGCTTTCTTATCTCTCCTTGGTTTTCTATGGAACTCTGCATTCAAATCTTTCCTTTTCTCCTTTGCTTTTTGCTTCTCTTCTTTTCACAGCTATTTGTAAGGCCTCCTCAGACAACCATTTTGTCTTTTTGCATTTCTTTTTATTAGAGATGGTCTTGATCGCTGCCTCCTGTACAATGTCATGAACTTCTCTCCATAGTTCTTGAGGCACTCTGTCTATCAGATCTAATCCCTTGAATCTATTACCCACTTCCACTTCATAATCGTAGGGATTTGATTAATTTAGTCTTCACTATTTGATTTTTTTCTTAATGAAAGTAGTTATCACATGGAAAATTGAACTTTTGTTGGACATGTTTAGCACTTACTTTACATATGACAGAAGACACTAACTCTTGTCAGTATAGAGCCTCAGTATCAGTTCAGTTCAGTTCAGTTCAGTCCCTCAGTCGTGTCCAGCTCTTTGCGACCCCATGAATCGCAACACACCAGGCCTCCCTGTCTATTGCCATCTCCCAGAGTTCACTCAGACTCACATCCATCGAGTCAGTGATGCCATCCAACCATCTCATCCTCTGTCGTCCCCTTTTCCTCCTGCCCCCAATCCTCCCAGCATCAGAGTCTTTTCCAATGAGTCAACTCTTCACATGAGGTGGCCAAAGTACTGGAGTTTCAGCTTTAGCATCATTCCTTCCAAAGAACACCCAGGGCTGATCTCCTTTAGAATGGACTGGTTGGATCTCCTTGCAGTCCAAGGGACTCTCAAGAGTCTTCTCAAACACCACAGTTCAAAAAGCATCAATTCTTTGGTGCTCAGCTTTCTTCATAGTCCAACTCTCACATCCATACATGACCACTGGAAAAACCATAGCCTTGACTAGATAGACCTTTGTTGGCAAAGTAATGTCTCTGCTTTTCAATATGCTATCTAGTACCAGTTAGGGTCATATCAGCTGATATAACAAATAAACCACTCAAATGTATGATGTTCCAAACACAATAGAAAATTATTTCTCATTCATGAAGCCTGAAATGGTTGCTCCTGATCAGTGTGTAGTTCACCTCCAAGTGGCGAAGCGGGTAGCCAGGCTTTTTGTATTGTGTGTTCTGTTATTTTCAACACATGTCTCCCAAGATTACCATGCTCACTGACCTGAGGCTGCAGAAGGGGAAAGCACAGAGGACTTCATGTGGGAAGCGTTCATGGGCTGGGCTAAAAGTGGTACACAGCTGCTCAAATTCCAGTGGTTAAAACCCAGTCATGTGACACTTCAAGCCACAAGTGAAACTGGGAAATACAGTCTGGGAGGAAGCCACAGGCTCTGGTAGACCACTGGCCACTCTCTAAAACAACCTCCAAAGGTCTTAATCTGAGTCTAATGGAGAAGTTGGCTTATTCCCAAATCAAGGCAAGATGGCAGATGGGGAGAAGAGGCCATGTCTCTACCTCCCTGAAGTATCTAGAAAAAGTAACTTTCAGTAAGAATAAATGGTGACCACTACTCTAAATGTAATATATTGATTGCAGCCCCATGGACTATAGCCTGCCAGACTCCTCTGTCCATGGAATTTTCCAGACAAGAATACTGGAGTGGACTGTCATTTCCATCTCCAGGTGATCTTCCTGACCCAGAGATCAAACCCTGCACTGCAGATGAATTCTTTACCACTAGTGCCACCTGGGAAATCCCATGTTGATCTAAGAAGAGAACAAACTATCAAAATCTAAACTTCTGTTAGATGGAATGGGATTTTCCACTTCAAAATCTTTTCATTTAATAAGGATTTGTTTGGTACTCCGCAACAAGCTGAACATCCAGCTAACACTTGGAAATATAATGTTAAGTTGTCATGGAGCTCACATTTTTATGAAGGAGACAGACATTTGCCAGATAATTGAGGCATAGAGGCATGATCCCCAGTCTTGGTTTGAGATCTTCCAAAAGGAGCTCTAGAGACAAGGATGTGAATGAAGGTGGTATTAGGAAAGTGATTCCAGGAAAAACCAGTCAGGTAAGTGGGGAAGTGTGTCAAAGAGGGGAAGAAAGCCAGTAAGGCATGCATCTTCCAGCCAGGTATCACTGTAGCAGTAAGGAGTTTATTCCCAGTGAGGAACTCTGGACAGACCATGCATGTTGGAATGTTCCCACCAGAGGAACAAGGAATCTGGGGTATTTATACACCAACCGTCATCAGCCTTAGGGAATGCTAATTTCCTGGCACTTCTCACTCATTGTGTGCACGGACAGAGCAGATTTCTACAGCCAAAGACAGATGTGGATGCTGGCAGTCAGAAGTTGGGCTGCCGGCTTATACTGACAAGGTAAGTTCTAAGGCTTCTGGATTGGGTACCAATTGCATCTGCTATATCACCCAGGTGCTATGAAGAAGAAATATAGGAGCAACAACAATGAGAATAAGGCCACCAGACATAACTGCAAGGGTGGTAGGCTGATGGGCTCTGGACAGACTGTATGACTTTCCATCTTGGCTCTTGTGCAGGTCACTAAGGCAAATTGCAGCTCTCTGCTTCAGTTTCCTCATCCAGAAAAGGGGCAGAGAATAGTACCTGCCTTCTGGGGTGGCTGGGAAGATTAAATGGGACAATTCTTTAGAGGGGCTTAGAGGAGTGCCTGGCTCCACTGACCCATGCTCCACAAAGCCAGCCCGGAGTGGTACTTGGGGTTCCTCTCTCATCTCTCTCAAGCAGGTGGCTTCCTCTCCAAGCCAGTCGTCACGCCATCACAAATCAGGTGGCACCTTCGGCCTCTCGTCTGGAAACCAAACTTCCCATGACCCAGGGACTGGCAAAATCCCCCAGCCAGGTCACCCTCTGCGCTCAATTGATCCCGTCGGACACGCGATAGCCCGTTTTTACGTGATGGCATTTACTTCTCTGCTTGTTGGATTCCAGTTTCAGGCCAGTTCTGAGCACCCGGCCAGGGGGAGAACAATGCCCCCTCTGTTCCCCCCTAGCCATTCATGTCGACTTTTGTTTCAGCCTAAAATAACACCAACCCGGAGGGTATTTTCTTAACACCAGCAAGCCCTGTGGAAAATGTGGTGGGTTGTGGCTACTTTGGGTCCCCAGCTGATAACGACGTCGTGATGTATAGGTGAACTCCTGCTCCTCCAGGGCTGGGGTGACCCTGCGATTAGGGCCAGGCTTATCTCCCAGGACATCTTGAAGTGTCTGGGATTCCATTTCATGATGGAGGCCCCAGGGGCTGAAGTTATGTTATGTACTTATGAGCAAAGTGGACTATTCCCGCTCCGGGCTGGAGTGGATTACGGCTGATCACTTGGCCTAAACCAGGGACATCTGAGAATGTTGAAGAAAGGAAACCCAAACAAACATGGACTTCAAGCAAAGTCTCAGGCACTAAACATTTTAAAAGGCTTGCCTGGGTGAACACAGGTCCTGTGAAGAGTGGGGTCCCAGAGTCTTCAAAGTTTCTTGCCAACCTGCTGGGGAATGGCTCTCGGCACAACCTCTTAGCAGCCCCATAAATCACACACCAGCAGCTTTATGCCAAAGGTGCTATTAAAAAAAAAATTAAAAATTGACTTGTCCAAAGAGCCTTACAAAAAGGTCCCAAACCCACCACTTTCTTTATTAAAGTTCACAGAAAATAAATATCAAATTACTTTCAGCCGGAATTTTCTCTCCAACTATAATCATAGAAACTAGAGATGGAGAAAAAACAAAGTGGTGGGGGGCAGGGAGGACCCTCTTGGGTAACTTTTTTCCATAATTTGTGCAGTAATATGCGTGGCCACAGGTTTTACATGTTCACTTTCCCATTTGCTCTCGAGAAGGCAAGCAGAACCCTACCAACTGATTCTTGAGAGCAAATCTAGCTCTAGAAATTTCTGAAAATGTTGCAGAACAACAACAAAAAAAATAAAAGCGTCCCTTTAATTATAGACGAGCTTTCTATTTAGTTCAGCCCCCGTCATGAAATGGAATTGAACTTCCTTTCTGATTCATTCTTCAAAACCTCAATGTAGATTTTATCAGAAACAGATCTGACGCCCTCGTGGTGCTCCCTGGGTCAGTCTCAATCTTGGACCCACATCCTCATTAAAGCTCATCTGTTTGGTTTGCTTAGGGAAAAATCATAACAGATCAGGCTCGATTGCCTGTCTGGTCGTGAAAAAATGTATTGACCTTTCCCTTGCCTTATTAGGGTAACCAGAGGTGACAAAAGTCACAGAACACAGTATTTTCTTTAAAGGGTCCCAAACCTCCAGCGGAAACACACTACTCTGAAAGTGGCCAGGCTTCCCTGTTTGCGGGATTAGCAGAACCCTCGCCACTGGGATGTGTGGCTGGGAGAGTAGCCGGCTACCACTAAAGTTTGCTCCTTGTCGTTGAAGCTCCTTAGGTGACTGTATAAAAGCTGGGGGAAAAAAAAAAAAAAAAAACCAACTGACGTCCTTTCTCCTTCACCCCCTGGACCTTGGCATTGATGACTCCTTTTCTCACTAACCTTAACTAAGCCACTTAAAAAGAAAGTGGAGGGGGGCATGGGGGAAATCTTTATAGATCGCCATCAAAACCTGACCACAAATGGTTCCAATTTGCCGCAGTGATTAAATCTATGTGAGTTTAAGGGTTTTCATTCAGGTCATTTGCTACTTTGGAATTTTGCTGCATGCCTTGCTAAGAAAACGAACTTATGAGTCACCGGCTAACGCCAAGAAGGAAGAAGGTTACTAAACCAACTCCAAGCGGAGCTTAAGTGGATATAGAAAATAAAGGCTCCGAATTCTAAATATGGATCTGAGAGGAGTGTAGAAGGGATTAGAGCCGCCTTTGTGCCTGGTGGGGCGGCCCGAAGCTGGCTTGCCTTTTCAGAGCCAGCAGCCTGGGATCAAAGTAACAGCCACCAGTTTGTCAATATGCTAAGCTGGGTGTTTACACAAAAGTGTCAGCGCGCGCTTTCCACCACAAAGAGGCTCATACATTCGAAGATTAATTACTTCCAAAACAGAGATTGTGGGTAAATACCAGGGCCTAGCCTCCTCGGGAGTATTTGCTTGGCCCCAGGCTGAGATGTGCCGCTAAAGGCAGAGAGCTGGGGGCCAGCGCTGAGAGGCTGATGGAGGCCTATCTTCACCTGTACACTTTTTTTCTCAGCATGTGTGGTGTCTTGGTATTTCACCTTCCCTGGAATATACAGGCTGGTCAAAAGCTTCATATATAGCCTCTCTTTTCTCCTATCTTTCTTCCTCATACACTTCCATTGTGGGGCAAATTTTCTGAGTTTCTCCCTTTAAACTCTCTCCTCCCTCCACTCAGTTCGGTTCAGTTCAGTTGCTCAGTTGTGTACAACTCTTTGCAACCCCACGGACTGTAGCACGCCAGGCGTCCCTGTCCATCACCAACTCCCAGAGCTTGCTGAAACTCATCTCCATCGAGTTGGTGATGCCATCCAACCATCTCATCCTCTGTCATCCCCTCCTGCCTTCAATCTTTCCCTCCCTCCGCTACCAGCACATTATTATATTGGCTACCATGAGTACAGGGGAAACTAGTGGACTGCAGAGTCTTTGTGAGAGATTCCCCACCGAGTCATTTACTATCTGCCTGTGTCCTTCTCTGCAAAATGAGGTTAAGAAATATGCCCTCCCCACCTATAAGCACAATCTGGTTAGAAGATTTAAAGGAAATAAAGGCCACCATCATGGAAAGCAATAAGGTGGTGGTGATGATGGCAGATTTCTACACCAGCATTTTAAGAGGACTTTGTTTTATCAAACATTACAAACCTACCAGGATATATGGACTGCACATGCACACGCATACACACACACACACACACACACACACACACATCACTTAGCACACTAAAAGCCAAGTCTGGGGGCCAGGATAGGGTCCTCATAGTATGGTCCTCTGACCATATACATTAAAATCACTGGAAACACTTTTTCTAAAGACAAGTTCTCAAGAGCCAAATTTCCAGTTTAGTGTTTGCTAAATGAGATGCTTCCATACCAGTGGTACAAGGATGGCACTGGGTAGTTCAGTAGGGATATCAATCCTTTTTATAATTGTCTATGTGTTTTAATGAATATTAAAGCAAACAACAAGCTTACATGATTTCACGAAATAGGTAAATATAAAACTAGACATATGAGAAAAGACAGGAGTCATTTCAAAATTTTGCCTAAGCAATTAGATCACAGGAAGAAGAAATTGGTATGTAAAACTCATATATGTAAAAACCATACAGGGGTCCATGGATGTTTGAATCTGAAAACTCTGAAGATAAGAAAATCTGTATTTCTCAAATCTTCCCAGGCTAAGAGCACAACTTTGATGTTAGTGTCTGTCCCTGTAAGCAGGTGGTTTCCTATTCATTAATTCATTTGCTAAAAAGGAAAATGATTCAGTAAAAGGTGGGGTGCTGGCATGAGATCCTGTGATGGGACTGATACACTGGACCCTTGGGGCTGCCCCCAGGACCCTGGGGGCTCCTAGCACTGTGGAGAACTTGCATAGAAAGTATATTTGAAGCAAATATACTCTTTGTGACCCCATGGACTGTAGCATGCCAGGCGTCCCTGTCCATCACCAACTCCCAGAGCTTGCTCAAACTCATGTCCATCGAGTTGGTGATGCCATTTGAAGCAAAGGGGCAAGTGCAAAAGAAATCTTTCCCAAAATCCTCACTGGGACTCCGAGAGCTCTGCTCTTATGGTCACTGCTGCCAGGATGGACATTTGCTCATAACCCTCCCCAGGGAAACCGAAGGTCTCACAGGAGAGCTATAGAGTCATAAGACTAAAGAAAGGAAGACTATGTCTCAGAGTGGAACTTAGAAGTCTCAAAGTTCACTCAGTGATTCATTCATTCATCCATCCATTATTCAATAATTATTTACTGAGGACCCACTATGTGCCAGGCACTGTTCCAAGAACCGGGGACCCCATGAAGAACAAGACTGCAGATATCCTTGCTTTCAGGAAGCTCACAGTGGCGAGCATGGTGGAGCACACACAGCAGACTCACGGGGTGACATAATAACTCGGCAGGGAATCATGCAGATCTGATAATGGCAGATAATACATCAGTTATGCAGGAAACAGAATGGGTGACATGATAGACAATGGTGTCTAGGGATGGCCTTCTTTGAAGAGAAAGCCAAAGAGCCAGGATAAGTGTTCCAGACAGAGGAAAGAGTAAGAGCAGAGGCCTGGAGGTGGCAGGAACCAGGGTACAAGGGTGATTGAAGTGCAGAGAGGGAAGGATCCATACAGGGAGATGGACAGGGGATTCCCACTCCCAAGTATGTGAGCAGCCCCTGGAGGGCTCCAGCTGGGGAGAGTGGGGTCAGATTGACACCTGAGACCATCCACCTACCTAGCTGGATGGATGGCATTTACACTCTGCCCCAGCCGCACTGGCCTTACTTCCCTCGGTTGCCCCATACATGTTCCTACCTTCAAACCTTGCCCTCACTTTCCTCCTCCAGCAATGGTCTTATCCCAGAAAGCCCCAGAGAGACCTCCTTCAGGTCTAGTCTCTAAAGTCTCCCCATACCAGAGAAACCATCCCTGACCACATGCTCTACAGAAGCCCACCCTGTCCCCAGAGCTCCTTGTCCTCTCCCTGCTGTATTTGTCTCTGTAGCACTTAGCTATTACACAGCAAGTGCATGTTGATGTGTTTTTCTCCTCCAGCAAAGGGTAAACATGCCCAGGATACAGTAAGTAGTTAGTAAATATTTGTGGAATGCAATGAGTGGCCCGGCAGACTGGGCTGAACCATTAACCTCTCAGAACCCATTAATCTCTCTCTTTTTTAAGAGCATTTGCTAATTCCTTTAATATTCTTTTTCATATCCCTTTCCATTACGGTTTATTACAGGATATTGAACGCAGTTCCCTGTACTAAGTTTCTTTTCCTATCCTCATAGTACCTACTCTATAGGTGGTTCATAGTCATTCTTCAGTTTACTTATGTATTAGTATATTCATTCACTCATTGTTTAAGAGACATTTATTAAGCATCTTCTAAATACCAAGCACTGCATTAAAGTTAAATGAGATGATGAATCCAAGTAGCTAATGTAACAGATAATTTGTTAGACTTAATAGATAAAGGGTTAAAAGAACTAATCAAGTGCCTACTATCTGGTAGAAATGTCACCTAGAGAGACACCCACAAAAGAGGTCAGCTGGCAGCATCAGTCATTCAGCCAGTGTAGACTTTGGTTCCAAGGCTGGGCAGGATCGTAACTGCAGTGCCAACTGTGTTATTACCCTCACTTTCCCCACCCCCATGCCTACTTTCCTCCTTCTTTGCCCTTCCTTGTGCCCCGTGGGGCTGACCTCAGGGGTCCATGCTCTCTGGCTCCCAACTGGCCAACGGGAGGTTGTGAAAAACAGTGGGAGAGAAGAGGACAGAATATCTATTCCCGGCTCTCTTCTTGTTTGGGGCTGTGATTTCTGGCCGTGGCCATGCCTCTCTGAGGCTACAGCTCCTGGCAGGCAGTACCACTCTATAGGCCCTGCCCCAGCAGAGCTCCAGTATCCCCAAGTTTCCCCTGCCCTTTCAGGTCTAGCAGAAACAGCATCCACTACCCAGCTAGTCTCTGGGGCTTGTCATCCCTTGCTGTGGTTGTTTCATCGCTAAGTCATGTCCAACTCTTTGTGACCTTGTGGACTGCAGCATCCCAGCCTTGTCTGTCCTTCACTATTTCCCAGAATTTGCTCAGATTCATGTACATTGAGTCAATGATGCTATCTAACCATCTCATTCTCTGCCACCCCCTTCTCCTTTTGTCTTCAATCTTTCCCAGCATCAGGGTCTTTTCCAATGAGTGGGCTTGTGGCATCAAGTGGCCAAAGGATTGGAGCTTCAGCTTTAGCATCAGCACTTCCAGTGAATATTCAGAGTTGATTTCCTTCAAGATTGACTGGTTTGATCTCATTGCTATCCAAGGGACTCTCAAGAGTCTTCTCCAGCACCACAATTTGAAAGCATCAATTCTTCAGCACTCAGCCTTCTTTATGGTCCAACTCTCAAATCTGTACATGACTACTGGTAAAACCATAGCTTTGAGTATACAGACCTAGCAATCCACTCCACTATTCTTGCCTGAAAAATCTCATGGACAGAGGAGCTTGGCAGGCTACAGTCCATGGGGTCACAAAAGAGTAGGACGCAGCTGAGCGAGCATGTATCTGCATCATCACCCCTTGATCGTGCCCTTAATGTCTCTGAATATAGTCTCCTTCACTGAAGACTCTTGAACCATCTGAGTTAGTATCTATGTCCTATTGGGCCTCTGACCAGTAGACCCACTGTAGCGATTAATAGTTCAGAAAATGGCCATTATCTCATCACAAAACTGTCATAACAAAACTATTACAGACTTGAGGGCTTATAAACAACAGAAATGAGTTTTTCACAGTCCTGGAGACTGGAAGTCTAAGACCAGAGTGCCAGCATGATCAGGTGAAGGCCGTCTTCTGTGTGGCAGACTTATGGTGGAAGGGATGAGGGAGCTCTCTGGGGGTCTGTTTTATAAGGGCACTAATTTCATTCATGAGGGCTCCACCCTCGTCACCTTTGTATCTCCCAAAGGCTCCGCCTCCTAATAGCATAACACTGGGAGTTGGGATTTCCACACTCAGAACATAGCAGTCAAACATAGTTTTTTAAACAATGTATAAGGTATGGATAGATATATATCATACATACATAACGGCTTCCTTGGTGACTCAGAAGATAAAGAATCTGTCTGCAGTGCAGGAGACCTGGGTCCGACCCCTGGGTCAGGAAGATCCCCTAGAGAAGGGAATGGCAGCCCACTCCAGTATTATAATATATACATATTATTTTGTATCGACTCCTCACCCCTCCTTCCTGGTATTTAGAAATACCACATTGGCTCAACTTTTGACATAATCCTAAAAAGAGCATCCTCTCTCTCTTGGCCCAGTCTTTACAGCCGTGCCCTCTCCCCCTCCCACTGACACCGCTGCCCCCACCATTCTGTCGATCGGCTCTAAATTCACTGTGCCCTACAGAGCTTCCTGGAGGCATCTACAGGTACCAGCACCCATGGCCTCATGTTCTCCACTCTTGGTGACAGCTGTGCCCACACCTTGGGATCACACTGGTCTGTTTCCTTCCAGCTTATAGATTGTGCCTTGTCCTCAGATCCAGCGAAGAGGCCGCTGTGGGGAGGTTAGCCTTGCAGGGAAGGAAGGATAAGGCGGGATGAATGGAGAGAGTAGCAGGAAGCATGTACACCGTCATATGTAAAATCGATGGCCAATGGAAATCTGCTGTGTGACTCAGGGAACTCAAACTGGGGCTCTGCAACAGCCTAGAGGGGTGGGAAAGGGCGGTAGGAGGGGTGATATGTGCACCTAGGCTAATTAATGTCAATATATGGCAGCAATCAAACCAATACTATACAGCAGCTATCCTTCAATTAAAAATGAACTTTTAAAAGAAAAGTAGCTTTGTCAACTAAACTGTCATTCCCTGAGTGGTGGGTGCTGGGTGCATTCCTTCTTCAGCATTTATTCATTTGATGTTGATTTCAGGCCAAGAATATGCGGAGTGGCCACAACATCAAGCTCTGGGGACCCACTGATGAACTGGCCTAACAAAGAATGAGACTTTGAGCTCTACTGGGGAGGAAAAGAGAGAGAGAGAGAGGATGTGCCCGTGCAAACCAGTTTGCTGAGACCATATTTCTTTGCAAGAGGAACTGCCTAAAGGAAAACGGTAGGTTCCCTCCACTCTACTCCATGGGCAAGGGGCCCAAGGGAAGCTTTGCAGAATCAGGAAGGCCCTGGGGTGGCATCTGAGGAAACTCTGAGAACCGGCCAGCCAGCCAGCCAGGTCTTCATCACCCAGTTGGCAGCTAATTGCTGGGTGTTGCTCCTGAAAGGGCAGGGGCAGCTCCCAGCAATGGCACTGCAGAGACTGATATTCACATGGTTAATTATGGGAGGATCAGCAAGCTGAGGAATGAAGATACACGTTGTTCAACAAGAAAAATGAGTTGTATGTCCTCCCTGGTATCCAGGGGGCTGGTTCAAGGTTGCCCCATACCTCTCCCTGACTTCTTATCTCCCCTTTTGATCGTGTCCATGATTGCAAAACAGAGATGGTGCTATCATTTTTCATCTGCCCATGGCAGCTGATTGGAGATAAGACCAAACAAATCAGCTTGTTGAACAGCATCCCATGCCTGGAAGCTCACTTCTGGGTACAGGGTGCCCCGTGGCAAGGCGTAGCCTGAAAGACTCATCCAGGCAGTGATCAGGACAGCCGATAAGAGGGTTGGTTCCTATAGTCACAGTCTGTTCAGAAACTCCCCAGTGGTCACAGGTTGGGGAAAATTCCCACCCTCCCACGTCAGTTAGGTCAATGCCTCAGGTCACAGGTAGGGAGGAGTACTTAGGAGAAAAATGTGCAAAGGGTGCCGTGGCGACAGAATCCTGGAGGCGGAAACTAAGCCGGGAGAAGAGCCGGGAGACCATGCGAGGCAGAAGGAAAGGCATAGACCCGAACAGTGGCCTCTCCTAGAGCTCCGCGGCCTCCGTCATTTAATTCCTGGAGCAGGTGAAATTTGAAAGGCTACAGTGTGGGTAAAGAGATGCAGTACAGCGGGGTTCGTAAAGCTGCTGGCTTTTTGAGTCAAGGGAATGAAGTAGAGGAGGAAAAATGATATTGACTCAGCCACTGGAGGTTGAAAGTAAATACTGTCAGTGTAAATAATTAGACTTTTAAAGGGAATATTTCACACCATTTCACAGGCAGCCATGGGAGCTGGGGAGAGGAAGTTAGGATGGGCATAAATCGCTGAGGGCACCTTTCACTCCACTTTTCACTTTTTCACTCCATCTTCAGGGGATGCTAAGAGGCACTAAGAGGAGAACGGAGAGAGTGGCTGGGGTCCAAAGACCCCCTGGCTTGTCTGGAAATTGGGAGTTACCTTGTTCTGTGCTGTGCTTAGTCGCTCAGTCATGTCCGACTCTTTGTGACACCATGAACTGTAGCCCACCAGTCTCCTCTGTCCATGGAGATTCTCCAGGCAAGAATACTGGAGTCGGTTGCCATGCCCTCCTCTAGGGGATCCTCCCAACCCAGGGATCGAACCCAGGTCTCCAACCTTGCAGGTGGATGCTTTACCATCGGAGCCACCTGGAAAGGGAGTTACTATGGGTGGGTGTGTGTGTGTGTGTGTGTGTGTGTGTGTGTGTGTATACACATATATATATAAGCCCAAATGACACTGCGGTGTCATCTGAATTCATCTGCAATTTGTCTGTCAAAGAATTCATCTGCAGCACAGGAAACTTGCAGGAAACTCAGGTTATATCCCTGGGTCACAAAGATCCTTTGGAGTAGGAGATGGCAACCCACTCCACTATCCTTGACTGAATAATTTCCATGGACAGAGGAGTCTGGCAAGCTACAGTCCATGGGGTTGCTAAGAGTCAGGCAAGACTGAGCATGCACACACCATCATCACATATATACAAATATATATCTATATAACTCTACATACACACACACACATCTATATGTATATCTTCTTAGGGATTTATTAACGTGACTTAGAGAAAAAAAATCAATGTGGCCCATATTTAGTCCATGATTTGAGAGGCAGCCGATTTAGCATGACCTTGGGCAAGTGACTTTACTTACCTCTCTGTACTTCAGCATCCACATCTACTAAATGAGGGAAAATGGAAGTATATATTGGCTAGGTCAGTATATTTAAAGTGCTTCCAGCAGTGCCTGGCATAACATAAGTGTTCTCTGAGTGACATTGATTATTAATGTATCACAGACATTATTGATTATAAAAATGCTAAATTTACTTACATTAAAAAATCATTTGACTATGTTGATCTTTTCTACTTAATATTTCTTTCTGGTTCAGCCTTGGGAGATTGTGTCTTTCTAAGAATTTATCCATTTCTTCTAGGTTGTTCATTTTCTTGGCATATAGTTACCTGTAGTTGTCTCCAGTGAGCCTTTTTATTTCTGTGGTATCAGTTGTAACTTCTTTTTCACTTCTGATTTGATTGAGTCTTCTCCCTTTTTTTTTTGTGATGAGTCTGGCTAAAAGTGTATCAATTTTGTTTATCTTTTCAAAGAACTAGCTTTAGTTTCATTAATCTTTTCTATTATTTTTTTAGTCGCTATTTCTTTTATTTCTGTTCTGATCCTTTATAATTTCTTTCCTTCTACTAACTTTGAGTTTTGTTTATTCTTCTTTGTCTAGCTCTTTAAAGTGAAAGTTTAGGTTGACTATTTGAGTTTTTCTCGTTTCCTGAGGTAGGTTTGTATTGCTATCCATTTCCCTCTTAAAACTGCTTTTGCTACAGCCCATAGATTTTGGATCATGGAGTTTTCATTTTCATTTGTCTCTAGGTATTTGTAAACATGTGTGTGTGTGAGTGTGTGAGTGTGTGTGTGTGTGTGTGTGTGTGTGTGTAACATGTTAAGACTCGACCCACTCAGGGAGTGGAGGATACAGGAAAACTGGGAAGGAGATGTGAGAATACTTACAGCTTCTAGAACAGAACTTCTAGCTGATTTTGTCAGTCTGCCTTCCTGCTGACTCCTGGCAGAACTGGCCTGCTGAGCCCACAGTCCCAGCATCTCCTCCTGTCCTTTCCTGTCCTGGTGACACATGATGCCCAAGGGGCCTTTATGAAATTCAGCCGGGCTTTCCATCTGGCCTCCCTGCTGCTCAGAGCCAGGCAGGGGTGGGGGGAAAGGATGCTCTCCGAGCTTATCTCCGCTCCCTTGGCCCAGTTTCTTGCCTCCTACCAGAAACCTAGAGGGAGCTTGCTTGTGGGTGTGACCTGACTCATCTGACATTAGACAGCAAGAGATTCGTGGAAACATCAGCCCTTCCCACTTCCCACTCTCTGCCCATACCTCTTGCCCTAAAAGCAAACTGAAGGGCATGGATCCCATGGGACGCTGAGCCAAGGGCTTAACGCACCCCTGCAGGTAGTCAAGGAAAGTCTGTGGGCCCACATACCTGCTAACCAGCCCCACTCTGATGGGCTCCGCTCCTTCCGTCTCCTCTCACCACCTCAGAGAGGTGGCCCCAGCAGGACTTTCACACTCTCTCTGTAGAGATTCAGGGAGTACTCTGTCACTGCCTCCAGGGGCCCCTCGGAAATGAACTTCGAAAGAATTCTGTTCTGCTGGTAGCACCAAATGTCCTTGGAGGCAACCCAAGATTGACTTGCCTTATCCTGAAATCTGCCTGGCGATCAACTGGGTCATGGCAATGTTCCACTGCAGACAGAGAAATTAAACCATCCCAGGCACCTATGCCCCCTACCAGATCCTTCTGAGACTGGGGCAGTGGCTGACCTCCTCATGACCCCAGCCCTGCAGCAGGTGGGTGTGCTCAGGTCTGTGGGGATCTATGCCCTCTGACCAGCAGGGCCCAGGGCTTCCTCTCCCACCTCCGGACTGAGACTCCGGCACACCAGGCTCCTGTGGGGAATGGAGAGATGGGAGAGTGCTAGGGAGATGGTCAGGTGCCCCAAATCCTTGGGAGCAGCTGAAAGGCTGACAAGAAGGAATTAAGTCTGAGTAAGTCCCTGGACTCAGACTGGGTAAGGTCTTCGCTGAAGTAGTCACAACAGTGCGGAACTGGCGCAGGAATAAACAGACCATAGGAACAGAAAAGAGGGCCTGCAAGCAGATGCATTTCTGCAGAGACTGCAGTTCAATTATGGGTTTGTGTGCTTTGTTGCTCATTCAGGTCCAGTTCTTTGCAACCCCATGGACTATAGCCCAGCAGGCTTCTCTGACCATGGAATTTCCCAGGTAAGAATACTGAAGCAGGTTGCCATTTCCTATTTGAGGGGATCTTCCTGACCCAGGACAGGTGACTATTAACTGATTGGGAAAAGAAAAAATGGTCTCTTCCATATATGATGCTGGGAAAACTGGTTAACCTTTTGTTAGGAGGAAGAAACTCAAATCATTACCTACACCATACACACACAAATAAATTCCAGATTGATCAAAAATCACATGGTTTTAAAAATGGTTTGAACATTGTGTTAAGTGAAATAAGCCAGTCACGAAAGGACAAATTCTGTACGATACACACTTAAGTGAGATCCCAAGAAGAGTCCAGTTCATAGAGACAGAAGGTAGAATGGTATTGCCAGGGTTTGGGAGGAGGAGGGGCACAGGGAGTTATTGTTTAATGAGGACAGAGTTTCAGTTTGAGAAGATGAAAGTGTTCTGGAGATGGCTGGCTGGTGGTGATGGTTTCACAATAATGGGTACTTAATGCCACTGAACTGAGCATTTAAGATGATTAAGATGATAACTTTTATGCTAGGTGCACTTTACCACGATTAAAAATTAAAAATTTTTAATGTCATATTTTTTTAAATTATAGGGACACAACTTCCCAGTTGGCCCTAGTGGTAAAGAACCTGCCTGTCAATGCAAGGAGACACAGAGACAATGCAGGTTTGATCCCTGGGTGGGGTCGATCCCCTAGAGGAGGGCCTGGCAATCCACGCTGGTATTCTTGCCTGGAAAATCCCATGGACAGAGAAGTTTGGTGGGCTACAGTCCATAGGGTTGCAAAGAGTCGGACACGACTGAAGCTTCTAGAACAGCAGAGAATAATGCCATAGTCTTCATAATCTTAGGGTGAGGATGTCCTTTACTGTGTCTTAAGCAAGGTATGAAAGCTGGATCCAGAAAAGAAAAGATTGACAGAGTTAAAATTACAATTGCATTCAGTGGCCAAGATGACTCAAGAATGTTCTAGAGATAGGGGAACAAAAAGTAATAATAAGATCTCCTGCTGGGGTGGTAGAGCTCCAGGAATTTCTAACCCTCGGTCACCTTTGCGAGTCTGACCTTTCCATACAATACCTATTGTATTATTTGCCGCTTTTTCCTTTATACCCCTAATTGACTTAAGTGAGGAATGTTTTACATACAATAAAATGCACATACTTAAAGGTGTCTATTCCCAGGAGTTTTGATATATTTCTATTGTCATGGAACCATCTCTGGATCAAGTTACAGACACTTCCCATCCTCCTCAAGGTCCCCTCACTTGCCTCCTTTCCCCAGGACTCTAGACTGGTTGACTGTTGCAACACTTGGCCTGTTTTTGAGAAGATCCTAGACATGGAACCACAGAGAGGGTAGCCTTTTGTTTCTGATTTCTCTCGCTTAACACAGTGCTGCTGAAGCTCATCGTGCTGTTGAGTGCCTTGATATCTTGTTCCTTTTTATTACTGAGCAGTTCTCCATTGTATGGAGTCGCCACAGGTCATTATCTGCTCACCTGTTGGTGGACATTTGGGATCTTTCCTGCTGGAGGCTATTACAAACAGTTACTGCTAAGAACATTTGCATGTAGCGTAGGCTTTCCCTTCTCTAGGGTAAACACCTAGGAATGGCACTGCTGGCTCATTTGGTCACTGTGTGTTTTAACTTCAATTCCTTGAAGCTTTTCACTTCAATTCCTTGAAGTTTTTCCTTCAACTTCCTTGAAGTTTTTAACTTCAATTCCTTTTGAAAAAAAAAGTCAAAAGTCACTACTATGATGAAAAGAAAGTATCCCTTGCGATAAAGCAGAGTTTACCATAATAATAGAAACCTCAGGATTTAAATAGACACAAAGGTTATTGTGTTTCGTATGCAAATACTGAATCCACAACCTTCTGCCTGGCAAGGATCTTGCGTGCCTGAGAGATCCTTTCTCCTGCCAAAGGCTTTGGGCCTTGGGTTAGTCACTGAGAACTCTCTCTGCTAAAGGAGGGAGCTTAGCAGATGTTGTTCAGTCGTTCAGTCGTGTCCAACTCTTTGTGACCCCATGGACTGCAGCACACCAGCCTTCCCTGTCCTTTACCATCTCCCAGACGTTGCTCAAACTCACGTCCATGGAGTCGGTGATGCCATCCAATCATTTTGTCCTCTGCCATCCCCTTTCTGCCTGCCTTCAATCTTTCCCAGCATCAGGGTCTTTTCCAATGAGTCAGCTCTTCGCATCAGATGGCCAAAGTATTGGAACTTCAGCTTCAGCATCAGTCCTTTCAATGAATATTCAGGGTTGATTTCCTCTAGGATTGACTGATTGCAGATATTGGAAGAGTGTTAAAATTGAACTGGGTTGACTGCAAGGGAGGGAGTGTTATTTAATATCATGCAGGTATGTCACCTGTAATCACTGCCTGAGCAGGAAAGAAGCACGACACAGTCAGTGATTTTGCTCACCCCTGAAATCAAAGACAAAGCCCTTCAGCTACATACAGCTATTTATTTAACAAAAAATTATGAAGTGCTTATTATGGGCCAGTTCTGTTGTCAGGCTTTACGATGTTTACCTCATGAATGATAGACAGGGTAGAACTGTGTTTTATGCAAAGTGAAACACAGACTTAGCTGTTCCTAGTGAGAATAAAGGTTTTTAAAAAATTTTATTTTATTTTAGTATAGTTGATTTATAACGTTGTGTTAATTTCTGCTGTATAGCAAAGTAATTCACTTATATATATTATATATATATGTATATATATATTATATATATATTCTTTTTCATATTCTTTTCCATTACGGTTTATCACAGGATATTAAATATAGTTCCCTGTGCTATCTAGTTTTTTGACCAAATTAAGTAAAGTAATATTCCAAGTACTGTACACATAAGGTAGTGAAGCCCCTGCTCAAATCAGAAGCCACAGTCAGAGGTGAGCCTGGTCATGATGGTATTGGGCCCCTGTACACCTTACACTTAGAGGCTCAAATGCCAACCCCTGCAATGTGGCAGCAGTTGCCCCAGCATTGCCCACAGTCATAGATTTGGAATCAGATCCAGATCAGTGACCAGGGACTGCCAAGGACTGGTCCAGGTAAGCAGTTAGGCAAGCAGCTTAGTCGCTCTGTGCCTCAATTTCTTCATCTGTGGAATAGGGATAAAAAAATAGTAGCTGCTCATAGGCTCTGTACATTAATTGGAAGGATGGCATGAGATAATAGGAGAAAGACATTTAGCACAGTGCCTGACAAGTAGCCCTCGATGAATATCAGATGTTCTAGCTGGCATTCTAACAATAACATAAATGCTAGAACATGGGGTGCTCTGCTGATTAAGGAGATTATTGGTCAATCTGCCAACAGATGGTGATGGTCAAACAGCCACTGTGTGCCTGGGAATGTCTTAGATTCTGGATCCCTAGTGGTGGAAAAGGAAACAGGCCTCATGAAGCTTGTACTCAGTGGAACACAGAAAAGAAGCATGAAAACAAGAGATAAAATAATCTGGGGTTTCAATAAGAGCTATGAAGATGATAAGCTAGATAATTTGATACAATGAAATTGAGTGTTCTTTGGTTTGGTCAGCAAGGGCCTCTCTGAGGGTCTAATGACCTAGATGACAATGAAGAGTCAGAAAACATTTTGAAAAGATGGGGAAGGCAAATGGAATGACAATGAGCATTTCTAAAAAAAAAAAAAAAAAAGACTAACATGTGCAAAGGCCCTGGGATTACTGGGTTTGAGGGCAAAATAGGCCAGAGGAAGAGGTAGGTGAAGGTCTGATTATCTAGGGCCTGGAAAGTCATTGGAGTAGTTTGTATTTTATTCTGGTTGGAATGGAAATATTTTCCTTAAAGTATCTTAAGCCAGGGAAAGGAATGATTGGATTTGAGTTTCAGGGAGCAAGAACAAAATCAGGGAGCCCAGTTCATAGGCTGTTGAAGGCATCCAGTCAACCGATGTCGGCGGCATGGACCAGGCTGGTCACCATGCAGTTGGTGAGAAGTGGTCCTGTACAGGATGCCTTTTGGAGTTAGACAGGACAGGCATACTGATGGATTAGAGAAACAGTGTTGGAGGATGAAGGGAGTCAAGAAGAGTGCTAGATTTTTGGACCTAGTAACTGGTGAATGGTGTTGCCACTTTCTATGATGGATAATGATGGGAGAAGAATAGGTACCTTTGGAGCATTGTTAAGTCTGAGTTTGTCTGTTAGACTGTTGTAAAGGGAGTGCAGTGTCTAGAATCCAGGGGAGAGATCCAGGTTAAAAATGAACATTTCAGATAAAAATACAATATATTCTAAATCCATTGTAGCAGAAGGCATCACCCAGAGAGATAAAATAACTAGAGAAGATGAGTTAAGCTCTTCAACACTCAGTAGCCCAATAGAGAAACACGTTTGAGAAATGTTACATATCACATTCCCTTCTTGGAGATTCCCAACATCCACCAGCACATTAAATGCACTGATAAGTCCTGCAGTCAGTAAAGAAGGCTGCTTACGTTTCTTTAACTTAGGATTTCCTAAAAGCATATGATCATGGAAACCTTTTTGTATATAAATCCGTTTAACATGCCATGGGAAGTCAAGCAGATCAAGAACTCAAGCTGGGTCTTTAAGGATGAGTGGAATCAGGGTGATTTATGTCTTAGGAAAGCATCAAGAACAGGCAAAATTCTTCTGTGAAAGGCCAGATAGGACAGATTTTAGGCTTTGTGGGCCATATGGTCTGTGTTGCAACTACTCAGCTTTGCCACTGCAGCACAAAGGCAGCCACGGACAATATGTAAATGAACAGGCATGGCTGCATGCCAGGAAAACTGTATTTCCAAAATCAGGCAGCAGGCCAGATGCGGCCCGTGGGCCATAGGTTGTTGACATCATCCTGGGTTCTAGGATAAGGAAATCTAAAGAAGGCCAAAGGCAGAGGGAAGTGTGATCCAGAGGGCAGAGCAGGGGAGGAAGCAGAAGGTCTGGGGGAAAATAAGGGGTCAGTCTGGCTGGAGGGGGGCTCTTCTCTCTTCTGTGGGTCTCTTCTCTCTTCTGTGGGTCTCTCAACAACCTAGGAGGAGGGTCCCAGGATCCATTTCTACAGGTACAGAAGTTGAGGCTGGGAGGTTGAGCAACCTACCCAGCTGGGACCCCAGCCCACATCACCTGATGCTGAGCACGATGCAGGGTAACCTACCCACATGACAGAGGCCTGGGAAGATAGTCCTGCAGCCAGGCTCCACCCTGCTCCATGGGCGGAACTGTATTCAGAGGCCATCTCCACCCTCTCCCCCTCACCCAGATCGAATGGCAGTTCATCCAGGTCCCATGCCAGGCTGCCAGCCCGCACCGCCCCCTTCCTCCCCCACTCCAGCAGATGAAAGGAAACATTGCCTCACCAAACAGGGGAGATATGTGAATTAACAAATGCCAGTGCCTCCGGTGCCATGATAGCAAAAAGAGATCCAAGGAAACACTGATATTTATTTATCTGGTGTTTTCTTTCAGATCTAGCAATGTGACAATAACACGTGTCACTGTCAGCCCAGGCCCTGCTGGCAACACCTTGAAAACTACGTGAAGGTTCAGAAAATAAACAGCAGTCGCTCTGATTCCAGTGATAAAATACCAGTGTAAGGAGAGCCTCCTGGGATCCATAATCTGGAATTGTCAGGGGACAAGAATTGTCTGTCTTTTTGATAAAAGATGTCAGCTACCCTTCTGGGTTTTAAACAGAAAGAAACACTTCTGATTATGAGACTGGTTGTATATTGTGAAGTCTGTTGAAAGAATCAGTATGTGCAATGAATGTGCTTCCCTTGCCCATCAATGTCCTTAAAATTTCCTTATCAGAAGAAAATTCAGCCAAATCAGAGTTCCAGAAAGTACACAACTCTGAAGTGCCTTGTTTTGCTCTGAGCCCTTGCCTCATGAAGGCTGAAGTTTCCTGATTACTATTCTGTTCAAAAAGCCTTCAAAGACTGTTCCAGAATTGGCAATTATTACTTTTTTTTAAGGCTTAGGACTAATTAGCCTCATGAAAGATTGTTTCGTTGTTTGCGGTTTGTGGTTGTTATATGGCTTGTTTTGCCTTGAAAAATGCTGCAATTGCTTTTTTCTTTCTCAATTGAAATTCAACAGGGGAAAAAATAGCCCAATTAGGAATCATCAGTGGACTGCCTCACGCATAAGCCCGAATAAATAAATATTTATTGAATGAGTGAATGAATGAATGAATATTAAACAGCTTCACATCCTGGGACAGACTAAGGATCCAAAAGAAGAATTTAAATAACCATCAAGACCTGTTGATCACGGCAAGCAAGAGGACCAGTCTTATGAATACTGGGCAAACTCAGTGGGCCTCCAGGACACCGTGAAAGGTCATTTATTCATTCAACAAACCTCCAAGGAGCGTTCAGTCTGCCCCAGGCTTCTGCTGGGGGCTCTTCAGTGGGAAATAAGATGCTACTGCCTGAAGCTCATGTTCTACTGGGAGGATGGGAGACAAAGCAGAACACACAAACTAAGGAAGAAATTCAGGTTTAAGGATGTGAGTGTGCTGGAGGTTAACAGGCAGGGTAGCTGGTCCGGTTAGGGGGGTTGTGTGTGAGGTGTGTGTGTTCTCAGTTGTGTCTGACTCTGCAATCCTATGAACTGACCCCACCAGGCTCCTCTGTCCATGGGATTTCCCAGGCAAGAATATTGGAGGCTGGGGATCCTCAAGTCAAGAGGTGCCTTTCAGTCTGAGCTATGAAGTATGAGAAGACACCAGCCACATGAAATCATGGATGTTTGTGGAATATGAATTAAATGTGCCTCAGGGCTTCCCTGGTGGTCCAGTGGTTAAGAATTTGCCTGCCAATCCCTGGTCCAAGAAGATCGCACTTGCCACCAGGCAACTAAGCCCGTGTGCCACAACTACTGAAGCTGGTGCACCCTAGAGCCCGTGCTCCAACAGCAGAAGCCACCTCAATAAGAGGCCCATGCACTGCAACGAAGAGCAGCTTCTACTCACCGCAGCCAGAGGAAGCCTGCGCCCAGCAATGAAGACCCAGCGCAGCCAAAACAAACGAGTGAAATTTTTAAAAGTCAGTAAAAACATAAAAAGAATGCATTTGTCTCCTGTGGCTGCTGCAACAAATTACCACAAACTTGATGGCTCAAAAACAATAGACGTTTATTCTCTCAAGTGTTGGAAGCCAGAGTCTAAAATTAGTATCGTTAGGCTGACATTAAGGTGTGGGCAGCTCCCCACTCCCTCCGGACACTCTAGTGGAGAATCCTTTCCTTGCCTCCTCCAGCTCTGGAGGCCGTCGGCATCCCTTGGCTTCTGGCTGCATCTTTCCAACCTCTGCCCCTGGGCTTCTCCTTTGTATGTTTCTCCTCTTCTGAACTCTCACCAGAAGGGACTTGAATGTCCGTATTTTTGCCAGCAGTCTGATTAAGATGATGTAGGCTTTTTCTCTCCTGTGCCTCAAAGTTATTCCAGATTTCACCCATAATTCAATGCCAGAGCCACCTCTACCTGTTCAGACCCTTCCTGGCTGCTAGTTAAAAATCTCTTGAGTTAATTGATTTGCTTGTAGTATTGTTGTTGTTGTTGTTGTTGCTGAATCACCAAGTCGAGTCCGAATCTTTTGTGACCCCGTGGACTGCAGCCCACCAGGCTCTTCGGTCCATGGGATTTTCCAGGCAAGAATACTGGAATGTGCAGCTGTTTCCTTCTCCAGGGGATCTTCCAGACTCAGGGATGGAACCCATGTCTCCTGCTTGACAGGCAGCTTCTTTCCCACTGAACCACTACGGAAGTGCTTATAATATTGGGTTGGCCAAAAAGTAAGATCCTACAGAAAAATCCAAATGAACTTTTTGACCAAGCAATGCAGTTAGTCTTGGCTATCTGCTCAAGGGTCAGGTCATGATGGAATGCTTTAGAGGTCATGTAAGGTATTCCTTTAGGACCTTTTTTTTTTTTTTAATTTTAACCATCATCTGGGGTAGGGGGATACACCTGAGTGTATTATGTTGTACAGTATTTTTCAAAACAAATAATACTCACTATAATTTTATCTTTCCTGGATAGCCCTGGGGTCATTAGGATGAGCTTCTATTGCTGCAAGAAAGCAAGACACTACCCTAAAGGCTATTAAGTGCAATCCTGGGGCCCCCACACTAAATATTCCCAATCTGCTAGATTTTGTGCTTAAAAGCGGTGGCCTCCCAATACTGCTTCGATAATTCATTCTTTTCCAATGTGAGCTTTCTCCGAGGCTCCGTGCACCCAGGGTCTCACCCTTGTGACTTCCATGTTGGGAACACTCGGCCCTCTCCGGAAGTTCTACCACAAAGGAATGAATTTGGGTCATTGTGGTTTTTGCCAAACATAAATGGATGCGTCACTTCCCTCTTGCCATGTTTACCCTCCTCCCTCATTTGCCTGGTAGCTCAGACAGTAAAGAACCTACCTCCAAGGCAGGAGACCCAGATTCCATCCCTGAGTCGGGAAGATACCCGTAGAAGGGATTGGCTACCCACTCCAGTATTCTTGCCTGGAGAATCCCATGGACAGAGGAGCTGGGCGGGCTACCATCCATGGGGTTGCAGAGTCGGACATGACTGAGAGATTTTCATTCATCCATTTGCATGCTTAAGACCACTTAATAGCTTCTGTTTGTTTCTTTAATGAAGCCCAACCCGTTCCATGGCCTCAACACAGCCAGAGAAACCCAGCCGAGTGAAGCTGATCCTTCAGCGCCACTCCGAGGTTCTGTACTCCAGCCACCCCTGCCTCTTCAGGCCCTGGTATCTGCCATGCTCCCCTCTGCCACTGGGCCTTTGCACATGCAGTCCCTCGACCAGAAGAGCTCTTCCTTCCCCATCTCTCTCTGGTGCATCGAGCTCCTCTCATGATTCAGATCTCAGCGCCAGATGCTCTTCCTTGGGGAAGCTTCTCCTGACTTTTCTGACCAGGTGTTTCTTCCCTATAGGATCCCAAAGCACTAGACTGCTTTCCTCTGTAACTCTCA
This sequence comes from Ovis aries, assembly GCF_016772045.2. Classification (NCBI taxonomy): domain Eukaryota; kingdom Metazoa; phylum Chordata; class Mammalia; order Artiodactyla; family Bovidae; genus Ovis; species Ovis aries. Next base: position 22,241,457 of record NC_056067.1, on the reverse strand, counting down.
TCTCTGATGAACAAATTTGCATTTATTCCTGTGATAATAGGGCTTCCCTGGTGGCTCAGACAGTAAAGAATCTGCCTGCCATGCAGGAGACCTGAGTTCCATCCCTGGGTCAGGAAGGAACGGCTAACCACTTCAGTTGGAAGGATTGATGCTAAAGTTGAAATTCCAGTATTTTGGTCATCTGATGGGAACAGCTGACTCATTGGAAAAGTCCCTGATGCCAGGAAAGATTGAGGGCAGGAGGGGAAGAGGGTGTCAGAGGATGAGATGGCTGGATGGCATCACTGATGCAATGGACATGAACTTAGGCAAACTTCGGGAGATGGTGAGGGACAAAGGCCTGGTGTGCTGCAGTCCATGGGGTTGCAAAGAGTTGGACATGACTGGGTGACAACAACAACAACAACTCACTCCAGTATTCTTGCCTGGAGAATTCCATGGATAGAGGAGCCTGGTGTGCTACAGTGTATGGGTCGCAAAGAGCCGGACACGATTGAGCACACACACACACACACGATAATACAACCACAGGCTTTCCCCTTAGTCTAGATCATTCACGCCAAAGGACTTGGTTCTCTTCACTGTGCTGTCCCCATACATCATGCAGTCACTGCTGGAGACTCGCTGAATGAAGGAATGAATGAATGAGTGATCTGCCAACAACCTAGATCACCAGTGGCCAAGGATGACTTCCAAGAGCCTTGCCTTTATATCCTTTAAGAAAAGATGAGTCACCTTTCTTTCAGAAGACTCTTGGAAAAGTTGGGCCCCACCTTCTGCAATGCATACACATCTGTTTCAGCCTGGGCAGGCCTGGGCCTGCCACTTTCCAAGAAAATGATGTGGTTCTTGCAATCCTATGTGCCTTCCAGGGCACTAACCCCAGCCCATACTGGTGTTCACCATCCCAATGGACAAGCACCGTTCCGTGTCCCATTAACCAGATTCCTGTTCTTCTGGTTCTACATACTGACCGGGTCAGGTACTCCCGCCATGCTCCAAAGTGGGCAGAAGGCAAAGAGCCACATCCTTCTGGGGCTGGGCAGCGCCTGAGAAACCGCATCCACTGCCCCAGCTCACCCAGCAACAGAAAAGGAGCAGGCAGCAAGGTCCCTGCCTAGAAAAGGAGGCTGGTTCCTCCAGCACCAAGGAGAATGAGTCACCTTCCCAGAATGCAAGACAAAACTTCATCAGGCCCCAGGGAACATCTCCCAGCAGTGAAGAGGGGAGGGCTTGACCTGGTGCACAGGATGGCCCTCTGGGCAGGACACAGCATTTCCATGGTTGTCGGGATGTGGACTCCAGACGACAACTGCCTGTGTCCCTTCGGCAATTAATTTAACCTCCAGTGCCTCAGTTTCCTCATCTGGAAAATAGCCTTAAAAATAGCACCTATACCATAAGGTTGATATGAGGATTAAATGAGCTGACACAAACAAAGTACCAGGGCCAGACATATGGCACAGACATTGATACACGTGTTGTATTAATAAGATTAGCTATTACTAATATTGATTATTATTGTTGATAGAGGTATTATATTATAAGATTAGCTATTACTATTATAGATTGAAGGCAGGAAGAGAAGGGGACAACAGAGGATAAGGTTGGATGGCATCACTGACTCGATGGACATGAGTTTGAGCAAGCTCTGGGAGTTGGTGATGGACAGGGTGCTGTCCATAGGGTCACAAAGAGTCAGTCACAACTGAGTGATTGAACTGACTGATTATTATCAGCTACTACTGTTACTGGTAGAGTTGACATGCTGTACATTCCATTTTTCCCTTGAGCATCAGAATGGTCGAGGCATAAGACAAATGGATTAATCCAGTTTTCTAGGTTGGGAGATAATCTCCATGCATACCAATTTGCAAACATCGTTCTATTTGTATTTTATAAATAATTTGCAAGTTGGCTCAAACTCTTTGGGGTGTCCAAAGGCTGTTTCAGACTCTATAGGGTCTTTGAAGGGCCTGGGGATTTCCACAGCCTTGATGCAGACAACAGTATGAAATGAACATCACAGGATCAAAAAACAGATTCACCAGGTTCAAGTCCCAGCCCCGCCCTTCGTCCACGTCACCATGATCCACCATGGACCTTGCCTTGACCTCATTTGGAAAAGGGAATAATACTAGCACCTTTGCTGTAGAGTCATCATGAGTCTTTAATAAGATAATTGACTCAAAAGCATTGAGCCTTTCCTCCAGCACAGAGTCAGTAGTGATAAATGTTGGCTTCTATTTGGTAGGGTTGGACAGAACTCAACTCTTTAAGGCCCAGGGTCCACCCACAATGGCTGAAGACATAGGAGATACAAACTGAATCTCTAGGGTTTTTAACCTAAAACTCCTCACCCTCTTGTTTTTCTACCTGTCATCATGCTCATAAAGAACCAAGAGCCCAAAAAACACTGGATGACAGGAATCACCTGGCTGCCTGGGTTCTGGACCAGCAAGTCTTGACAAGATTGTCTAGGCTTTGGACAAAGCAGCCCTGCCTGGTCACAGAGAAGATCTGTCATTGGGTTTGAAGTCAGGGATGGTTCCCCTTTCCTTCAGGACCTGCATCGAATTCTGGCCAAAGTGCATACCAGCTGCCTGCGCCCCTAATGGCTCAGCAGGCTTCTATCTTGATGAGAAGCAATTTCATAAATTCAAACGGGGCGCGTTTCCTAAGCAATCTTTTTAGTTTAACAAGTTAATCAGAGTGCACGAGCCCAATTTGTCACTGCGCTGTTTTCTTTCTCTTGCCACTCTAATTGTATAAATATGCCCAGAGGTTTGATGAAACTTCTAACATATCAAACAACAACAAATGGCCCACTTACAGATTGTGCGGTAGCTATTTCGAAGCAGGGTATTTCCCTCTTGAAGCTGGAGGCTCCCGTTCCTACCCAACAGCCTGACACAACTGGGGGTCCCTCTGCTTGGATTCAACCTGATCCCAGAGTCTGGACCACAGCAAGTACGGAGGAAGGGGAGTGGGAAGGATGCTGCAGAACGCAGCTGTCTCTGACTCCTGGGCTAACTCCACACAACACCAAGTCCTGTCTTCTCCCAGATCTTCTCTGTCTTTGGGATTGTGCAGAAGGGTGAATGGCAAGACTTGGGAGCTTGAGAGCTCGATGCCTCTGGGGTCCAGGCCTTTTCTATCAGTTTCTCAACTGAACTGCTTTCAATGCTTGATTTATGAAAATGCTGGTGCTAAAGCTGTTGGGCTGGTCCCTGGAAACTAATAATAAATCTAAGGCGTGGATCTCAGGTGGTAGAGCTCTTTGAGCTGGATATCGGAGAAAAAGTCTAGGAAACCGAAGCGAATGCGTCTGCATTTGCTTCTGGAAGTGTGACTTTTCGGGATTTCCTTTTTTATGTATTGTGAATTCCCTCCTGTTGGATCTAAACCTTCTGTCTCCTTGACATTCGTGTTCACGTTTCAACCTATAAATTTCATTTTAATAAAGGAGGTGTCTAGCAAGGAGATAAAACATTCTCTAAGACAGAAAACTTCTGTCCCCACCCCTGCCCCCCCCACCCTCATCTTTCACACATTTTGTCTCAAACCACAGATGTTTCCTCTGCCTTATCGGTGTGCTAAAGAGAAACCCAATATGCCGGGCTTTCAAATTTTCCGCCACAGAAACAAAGGACAACAGGAGGCGAGCAAGGCCTTGCTTCACTTGGAGCGGGGAAAGCCAAGAGGGGAATGGGAAGGGCCAGGTGCCCTGGGAGAGGAGCAGGGACTCTGGTTACCCTGGCTCACCCCTCAGCCCCAGCTGAAACTATTCAAGTCATCAATGCTCCACCCACCTGTCGAGCAAGGTTGCAAATGCCATCCTGATGTCACGTTCCTAATGTTCTTCCGGAGCTCTGGTTACAGCCATGCTGGGACCGTGCACTTGGTCTCAGGCAGAGCCGTCTGTACCGCCTGCCCTCAGCACTTGGGCTCCCTTGCTGAGAATTTCCATTTCCCTGTGATGGTAATTTCACAGCCTTGGTCTGGGGACCCAGGGTCTTGAGCCAGAGCCCTTCCCGACACATCCAGGAAGCCCTACCAGGAAGCAGGCCTTCTGCCCCATCCCATCCCGCTATCTCCAATGCCCAAGCACTTTATTTAGGATTTTAATATACCCAGGATAACTTGTAATGCTCACACCCCCAGGTAGCTAATGCCATCACTAGTCACCCAGAACTCAGGCATGTCAAAGCGGCCCCTCACCCCATTCCAGCTACTTAGTACATCGCCCTGTTGCCAAAACCTCTTAAATGTGTTCCTGTGGATCCCCTCCTTCTCTGGCTATGCCTTCTGCCTTAATTTACACATTCATCTCTCATTAGACCCCAACAGGAGCAAATGCTCTATTTTAACAAGCAAATATGTATGTAAGGTGTAATAGAAAATAGATTTTTCATTTATAACAGTTATACAACTGTTTTGAACAAACATGTCTAAATCCAGAAGTAAATCCATTTACACTGTGAAAACGTACATAGAAGAGCCCTGCCTACCTGGTGGGCAGATGAAGCGAACAAGTTAAGAGCACACACTCAGGTCCAAAACCCAACTCTTGCAGTTTCCCCACTGTGTGACCTCGGCCAAATCCTTAACTTCTCTTTTCCTCTCAGGATGATGGAGAGGATCAAGTGAGTTACTGCTCACCTTACACAGGGTGATGCCGGGAGCATGGCTGCACCAGCACCGGGGAGGTCTCGGCCAGAGCACAAGGCTGCTCTGTGCCTCCTGGAGCGACACATGGAGAAGCTGGATCAGAGCGTATCACATCCCTCCTGAGTCTGGACCACAGCAAGTACGGAGGAAGGGGAGTGGAAAGGATGCTGCAACCCTTCCTGTTGCCTGAAGGATGAACTCTGAGCCTCTCACAGCAACCCCTGATCTTCCATGGTCTATCTCCAGCTGATTTCTACATCTCCTTTCTCTGCGGTTTTTCATCTGTACTCAGTGATCCTGCAACATCACCTTCTGTCCCCCAAGTGCACCTCATTCGCTCATGCCTCAGTGGCTTTGCGCGTGCTGTGCCTTCTGCCAGGCATGTCTTTCTCTTGTTTCGTCCACTGGGCAAACTTCTCCTCTTCACGTTTCACTTCCTCAAGGTATATTCCCTTCCACTTCTTCCTCAGACAGGGTTAGACACTCTGAAACATCGAAAAGAAAAAAAAAAAAGTACCAAAAGCAACTCCATTCACAATCAGAAACACAGCTAAAGACACAAAATTAAAATATCTATTTTTTAAAAAAAATCACAAAGTCATGTGTTAAAGAGATAAAAGGATTTGGTTTATAATTTATCTCAAGAAAAATGGAAGAAAAATTATTTCCAATGCATTTATCTGATGTTTAACCACATCCAGGCTATAATTACAAGTGTGCATTAATTTTGAGAACTAACAAATTCGTATTCTTGAAGATCCTATAAAATCGTGCAAGTCAATCTCCTTATTTGACCTTGACAGCACGATTATTTTAAAGGGTTGTCTTTTGAACACATCGTTTTCTCGAGACTCAGTCAACGCTGTGATATTCATCTCATCCTCTTGCAAAGCCCTTAACATGTCATCATCCCTGTTTATGTCCCTTTTTCTTTTGCCAATCCCTCCTCTTCTGCTGCCATATCTTCCTTGAACACTGGCTTTGAGAGTGACTTCAAGAAGTTCTCCAGTTCACTTTCATCTGCTTCTTGGAACCCTGCGTCTTTTACACAACTGTTGACTTCCATTCACAGTTAATTTAAGTTGTATTTAGTCGTGTGTGTTACGATGTGTATAGCATAGGGTTATCCAAAAGTGAATAGTCACATAGCAAGGACTTCTGTCTCTCTTACGTCTCTAACCATCTACTGTGTGGTGACGGGACATTTGTGCCTTGGGGGTGCACACACAGTGTATCCTTCAGCCAATCCCATCAATACATTTACTTTTATTATATAAATAGTACACGAATACATTCACCTGTAAAAATTATTTTCAAACAGTGGATATAAAGCTGGGGACCTCCTCAAGTCCCACGCCTCCAACCAGAAGTGACTACTATCATTTGTTTGGTGGATTTCCTTTCAGAGCTGTTTCTATGAATTTTAAGCATCTGTAGAAATACGTGGTATTGCTCTGGGTCAGCTCTACAGGTTTGTTTGTTGGTGAAATGTTGATTTTACACAGTTTATTTCAGACTGTTTAGATATTACTACATCTTGGTTTTTTTTTTTTCACCAACAGAAAGTCTTTGAGAATTTTCTAAACTTATACATCGAGTTCTGTGCTATGGCCATCGCTGAGGAGTCCTGCTGACCCCCGGGGGCGAAGGACTTGAAGGAAATCCCAGGGAGGTGATGACTGCCGCAGAGCATCATTTCACCATTGCCTTTGGATGGGCATTTAGGTTGTTTCTGATTGCCTACCAAACCATCTTTGTGCAAAGCGCAAATACTTTCCTAAGGTAGAAAGATCCCTAGAAGTAGAATTGCTGAGTCAAGGAACAGGGCCATGCACATTTTTAATTTTAGCAAATCCTGCCGGATTGCCTCAACCAAGTTACACTCTCACTTGAATCAAAAAGAAGTCCATTTCCCCCACATTATGCAACTCTGAAATTATTAAAATGTAAATTATTCACACTGTGATAAGTGAACAAATACATGTGATTTAAATTTTAATTTACATTTCCCTGAAAACTAGTGAGTCTGAGTTATCTTTTCTCTCGTCCTTTCTTGGGGCCATTTTCTTTGTCTCACATTATGCAATGAAGCGGAAGATGTCTGAGGCAAAGACACAGAGGCTAATACCTCCCCAGGGTTCTTTCACGCCTCCTGTCCCCTCTGGTTACTATAAACTCTCAGTGACGCCCACTGGTTGAGCATCACGAATTCTGTGGTTGACTCATAACAGGAACACTGGACATGGACTCTGACTTCCGGGATCTCAGGTGATTCCAGGAAAACGAGCGACTTCTCCGCCATCTTTAATGAGGGTAGGCTTCTTGAGGGGAGAAGCTTGCCTGGCTGTGTTGAGATCCCAGGACTGTCCCCGGGAAGACCACAGGCGGAGTTCCTAGGGCCACTCCAGGGTCCTAGGCTGGGCGCTCAGGCCCACCGACAGCCTGCTGCATTACGGCTCAGCCCTCGCAGATCCAGCCACTCCCGGAGAACTGGCACGAGCCCAGGAGAGGGCACAGCTGTGAAGGAAGCTAACGCTACAGGTAATTTCAGCAAGTAAGGCTCATGTTCAATTTCGCAGATTTACAGAATGTTACTTGGGAGGGCCAGAGATCCGGGATGAGTCCAAATAGAATTAAGCACAGAGAACCCAAGTTCCAAGCCCAACCTCCTGCCTGCCCGTTCAAAAACGCCTCTCATGCTCCCAGTCTGAGACCTCACGGCCAAAAGAGCACTTGGCCATGGGGCTCTCTGCCCACAGACACTACGCAGAGCTTGGCGACCCATCCACTGTGTGTCCGGGCGGGTTTTATCCCTGCTCAGGGAGCTAAGATCTCCCATGCCTCATCAAAGTAGACACACAGTGTCATCTACTTTGTATCTTTAAACAATCCTTTGGGGCCAATCCCATTTTAAAGATGGGGAAACTGAGTCTCAGAGAACTGAAGAAACACTCAAGGACGCTCACAGGAGGACTAAACCCCATTGTATGACCTATAGGTCTTTTCCACATACCAAATATGTGTGTTGCTTTTTTTTTTTTTTAATGTTAACCATTTTAAAAATCTTTATTGAATTTGTTACCATATTGTTTCTGTTTTATGTTTTGGTTTTTTTTTGCCACAAGACCTGCGAGATCTTAGCTCCCCAGTCAGGGATCAAACCCGCACCCCTGGCATTGGAGGCCCTACGTTGAAATCACTGGACCACCAGGGAAGTCCCCATATACCAATATTTACTATTTTTTGTTTAACTTTTTTTTCCATGTGTCACCAGTACCATGATTTGCTTAATATTTTTCTTTAAATCTTCTCTAGGAGGAATATACAGGAAATTGTAATTTAGATGTATCAAATATATATGTTTGCTTCAGTGCCCATATGTCTATGAAATACAAAGAAAATGTTCATCCTGTGCACCACTCCAAGGTCTTCTGTGTGTGTTGCCAGGACACCCTATCTGGGCCTCATCTTGGAAACATCTCTTGATACCAAGCTTCTTCCTTGGGGAACATGACCTCTGACCTAGGAGGCCAGCCCCCTGGCTGGGGGTGGGGGCTAGGGGATAAAGGAAGTGTTAGCTCTATGGTCACGCAGCTCGGAATTCAAACTCTGACCTTGCCACTTTACTAGCTCTCTGAACTTAGCCAATCTCTCTGAGCCTCCGTGAGTCTCCATGAGCCTCCATGAGTCTCTCTTGAGCTTCCATGTCTGTAAAATGGGGCTAATAATAGTAGTAGTCTCCTTGTAGGGCTGCTAGGGTAACTCAATGAGATAACACACGAGATGAGCATGACATTTGGTAGCTCTCATGATGTTCTGTGGTTTGGAGGAAGGAGTGGATGCTGCCTGGTTCCTTCCTGCAAGAGGCCAGGGCAGAGTTCAAGTTCCTGATTGTCTGCAAGGGCCAATGTTTTTTACTTTTGAGGTAATTGTCCTTCCAGGTTAAGAATGCAGAGTCTTCAGGCAGTGCTGCCTTGGGCTCAGGTTTTCTGCTTGGCTAAACTTGGAGCTCAGTTCAGGTGGGAAAAGTAAGGACTCAGAGCAGCTGATCTGTCCCACTGCCTAGCTGTATAGAGCAGGCAAGACTTGGAAATTGACCCAGAGCAGCAGAGACACTTGGGATCACTGCCCTCCCTGTAGAACGCTCCCCCCAAACAATCCAGGGTGCATCTACTCACTTTGGTGGTAGGCTCTACCTGAGAACTCAGGAAGCTGGAACTTCTACACATGCTTAAGAGTCGGGGTGGGGAGGGGATGTGAACAGGGCCACGACATGATGCTGTTGTTGGGCTTCAGACATTCTTGCCCTTGTGAGCCCCTTCCTCCATGGGAAAACACACACACACACGCACATTTTACAATGGGGCTTCCCTGATGGCTCATCAGGTAAAGAATTCACCTGCAGTGTAGGAGACGCAGGTTCAGTCCCTGGGTTGGGAAGATCCCCGGGAAGAGGAAATAGCAACCCACTCCAGTATTCTTACCTGGAAAATCCCACAGATAGAGGAGACTGGTGGGCTACAGTCCATGGGGGTCGCAAAGAGATGGACACAACTGAGCCACTAAATACACAAATATTTTACAATGATGTTGGTATAAAGATGAATTGAGGCTGAAGTCATTATTATTTTTTAATACCACTATTTTCCATTTTCCCCTCTGATTTAAAAAAGAAACTAACATTAAGACCTTTTGGTGCACCCCTAAGTATGATGGGCCTAGACACTGTGCCTACCCAAACACCTGAACAATAGGCTGTCTCAGGTGAAGGGGATCAGGTTGACAGCATCCCAGAGGTGTTCCCCAGAGCTAAACCCAAAAGAAAATGCCTGTAGAGAAGATGCTCTCAAATTGGCTCTCGAGTACTCTCGGGTGAGCATGACTTTCCCAAACAGTCGTGGGAAGGGGCTGATCACCCCTGAATAGTGGGGCCAGACCCAAGATTGGAGCAAATGACCCTGGCTGAGTCTGGGGCACAAACCCTAGATTCCAGCTGCACCCTCCATGTCAAGGATGGAAGGAGAAACCCGACCAAGGTGAGGAGATCAGGAGACATGCCAGCCCTAGGGACAAATCTCCTGCACCCAAAACCACTGTGATCTTCATCAGACTCCCTCCCAAGAAGTTTACTTTCCTGCCAAAACCAAATACAACTTAGTAATAACAAGTGAGCCTTTTACCTGGCCAATTCTGCGTCTAGCACTCACTGGATTGTTTTAGGCAGAGCTCTTGGTTGAAAATGACAAACCCAACCCAAGATGCTTCAGCCAAAAGGGGGGCATTTATCACAAGGCTTTGGGTGTCTCAGGGAAGCCAAAGGCAGGAAAACACTATTCCTTTGGGACCAGAGCTGGAGAGATGTCTGCAGGATTATCTGTGTCTCAATACCCTTCATTCTGCTTCCTCTGCAGTCTGGGCCAGAGGTAAAATATTGCTGCCCCATGGCTCCCAGGCCTTTGAGTTACCATTTTAGAAACCTTCAGACACGACTATGCTACCTCATCACCCTGAATTTCTCCAGGAGAGAAGCTGATTGGTTCAGCTTGGCTCAGGTGTCCTGCCAAACAAAGCAGGAACACCCAGGGCAAACAACACTTCTGGGTGCCTGTGGCCTGTGGATGAAAGTGCAGTTTCCATAGAAATTTGCACCGGGGAGTGGGGGCTAAATGGACTAGGAGGTCGTCACATGAGTTCCATCAGCTTTAGTCCATCCTGCTGAAGTTCATCCTAATTTAGTCCATTAGGAACAGAAAGAATGGGACTTCCCTTGGTGGTCCAGTGAATAAGAATCTGCCTGCCAATGCAGGGGACAGGGCTTCAATCTCTGGGTCAGGAGCTCTCACATTCCATGGGGCAACTAAGCCCATGGGCACCACAACTACTGAGCCCAAGCACTCTGCAAAAGAAACCACCGCAATGAAAAGCTCAGACACGGCAACTGGAGAGTAGCCCCTGCTCATTGCAACTAGAGAAAGTCTGCACGCAGCAGTGAAGACCAGTACTGCCAAAAATTGATTAAAGAAGAAGCAGAAGAAAGGAAGTTGTGGGGAGCAAAAATAGATCCAATTTGCAGGTTGAGTCCAACCACAGGCGAGCAATGGGCAGAGCCATCTTGGCACAACCGTCATTACTGATGTTGCTTGCAGTCCTTCAACCAGAGTGTGATATTTACCCAACAGCCGCCTCCCGCTCTCCGGGGTCTTGGTCACAAACACACGACCAGAACCAGCCCGCTCACAGCACAGGGGCGGTAGGACTCCCGCTTGTTTCTGGGGGCAACACACTTTCCAAGTTGAAGCTGGCTGCCTACCAGACACCCACTTCACCATAGACCCCCTAGGTGGGACAGAGCAAGAGGAAAGAAAATCAGGGCTGGGTGGACCCTCAGATACAGGCTGGAAAGGGCAACTGCCATCCAACAGCTCAGCACTGGGCAGTGGCTGAGCGTCCAAGCCAAGAGAAGTTGCAGCCAACATACCAGCATCCCAGACGCCTAGCAGATGACGCCGCTCCTCTGCCATCTCTCCCAGGGAGCCTGCCAAGTCCCCAGGCCCAGTCAGTGCTGACATTTAAAGCAAAGTGTGTGTCAACCATATTAAACAATATACCAAGCTGTGGGTTATTAAGTGTAGGGGAAATTGACCACAGCAATTAAACTGAGATTAGGCAGTGATAAAGCCAGAATCCCAGGCCACCAATGCTGTAACATACGGAGGCCTGGCTAGGACAAAGTGTGAAAGCCAAATCAGAAACTCGGTGACATGGTCCTGGAAGAGTCGCCCAATCACCCCAGCGGCCCTCTCTGACTCCCCGTCTTTTGTCCTTTTGACAATCTGACCTCCTCAAGAAGATATAACTTATACCCAGCATCCAGGAATGACCGGAGACTGCCATGTAGGATCAGAGGGATGGGTTCTCAAAGAAGTTTCTGACCAGCTGTGGCTGGATGCTCTCTGCCTCTACTCCAGTTTGATCGATATATAGACCTATGTGTTCGCCCAAAGCTCCAAAGGCAGGGCCAGGGGCCATTCTCAGCTCACCAGTGCCAGGCACCTTGTAGGCACCAGGCAGCCTCAACAGCTAGAGACCTCCTCAAACAGGACCAGTCAGGAAAGTCCCAGGTGGGGCCAGCTCCATCCGGTACCTGCTGGGCAGAGCTGCAGGGTGTGGGGACGATTTCATGGCTCTGGGACACACACTACACATCTTGAAACAAGCATGCTTTGCCCTTTGAGTCACTGGCTCCAATCCTCTGGGTAACAGGGTCGAGGTCTTTCCAACAACCTGCTGGCCTGTTCTCCATGCCTTTGGCGGGTCCCTGACATTTGGATACTGCTTGGTGTGTGTGGGAAGGTGGGGAAGGAAGGGCCCAGAGGAGGCTTCTCCTCCAAGGCTGGGTCTGAGTCCCAAGGTCTCATCAGAGCTGTCCCTTTTGCCCAAGGATTCCCCATGCCCTGAGACAGGCTTAGCTCCAGAGTCCACTGCCCCCAGGAGCCTCAGTGAGTCAGAGCTCCAGGGTCAGGACACAGGACTTAGAGTCGAACAGATTTCAGTTCAAATTCTGGTTCTGCCTCTTGCTCACTACATGACTTTGGGCAAGTGAATTGCTTTCTCTGAGACTCAGTTTTCTCACCTATTAAATGGCCCCAAAATAGAATCTCTTTGGGTAAACATGTATACATACATAACTCAAAGTTGCAGAAGGGTCCTACCAGTCAAAGGCTCTGTACCTCTGGTGGTAGCAGATAACAATGATGATGGTGGTGATGAGGATTATAAGGATGTTCCAGGAGAAGGTGGCACTGAATTCTGTTATTACCCTGACCTTGAAAAGTGAAAGGGTTAGTTGCTCAGTCTTGTCCAACTCTTTGGACCCCATGGAATGTAGCCTGCCAGGCTCCTCTGTCCATGGGATTCTCTGGGCAAGAATACTGGAGTGGGTAGCCATTCCCTTCTCCAGGGGAATTTTCCGACCTAGGGATTGAACCTGGATCTCTTTGCAGGCAGATTCTTTACCAGCTGAGTCACCAAGGAAAAGTAAGTTTGTGTCCTGGGCTCTCATATAAAATGTTCCTTCTGTGGCCAGGGGCCAGGTTTGTAAACACATGTATCATCCACCCTTCCTCTGCTCTGCTCCATAATGGGGTGTGGGGAGGGCTAGCCTTGAAGGCTACCTGTGGTCTCAGACTCCTGTAAAACTCCAAGGAATCAGTTAGCTGCTAGGAGGTCCTGGCAGGAGTCTGGAGGTGGGGGAGGGGGAGGGGGAGGGAAAAGCTAGGATATTTCACCCACAGCACTCTCTCTCTGCCTCAGGGCACTTTCAGGAGAAACTGCATCTTCTCTGTGACTCAGGAGGCTCCCTCCAGACAGCCTGGCATGGCTGCAGCCTCCACTGGGTGACCTCCTGGTCCCAGTGGCTCAGGAAACACAGCTTCTGCTCTTGATCCCTCTAGCCTGGAAGAGTGAGAATGGGAGCGACATCCAGCTGTTCCTGATCTCCATCTGAGTCACCTCAAGGCTTTTCCCCAACCTCCAGAGGCATCTCACCTCTTCCTCTAACTGTAATCAATTCCCTGTATTCACCCCCTCTGTTGAAAACACTTGAGGAGCGCAAGTCTTCCTGGCTGGACCCTGAATGATCCACTCACCTCTCCAAAGTGTCTTTGTAGCATTCAGAGAGGGCAAGGTCCCAGAGAGCTTCTCAGTATTTTGAAGTTTAATACATACATGTGCTGAAGCACACACTCTATGGCAAGTTCTATGAGGGGAAGACCTGAGACTGTTTGGTTAACCCTTGCATCCCCAAAGTCCAGAAGAGCATTGACACATAGTAGGCATCTTACATGTGCATGCCTGCTCAATCAATTCAGTCATGTCCAACTTTTTGTGACCCCATGGACTATAGCCCACCAGGCTCCTCTGTCCATGGGATTCACCAGGCAAGAATGCTTTAGTGGATTGTCATGCCTTCCTCCAGGGGATCTTCCCAACCCAAGGATAGAACCCACATCTCCTGCGTCTCCTGCATTGCAGGCAGATTCTTTATCCACTGAGTCACCTGGAAAGTCCCAAGCATCTTATAAATATGCACTAAATGGGTAAACTAACAATCCAAAAAAAAGAGCCCACTGGGAGGCAGCCCCCTCAAGGGGATGGGAGAAGGTTTTATGATCATTGTTGAATTGGTTGAGGGAACAGATAGAACCTGTCTCGTTGCTTCTTTATTAGTAGGAATAACAATGATGATGTTTAGAGAATTAAAGAAGCAGATTCCATCTAAGCTTCCAGAAGGGCCCAAATCAACCCCTGGATGCATTCGGATGTAGCCCACTGTTAAACAAGCTAAGTGGATTGATGCGCCACATTCTGTAGCCTGAGTTCTAATTGAACCTTCTACCTCACCCTTGATCCTATTCCTTCCTTCGTTCCTTAAAGGGGCAAGCGGTGTGGCGAGGCAAGGGAAGTGGTGGGGAGACCATCTTGTTCGATTTAACGTATCCTTATAAATTGCCCAAAGTCCTTTCTGATTCTTGTTGGAGGCAGATCTGAAAAAACTGAGTGTAATAATACAGTAACCCAGAGATATTGTGGGTTGGGGATATGGTTGAACCCAATGCACTGGGTCTATTTGTAAATGGGCCCCTGAGGTTAAGATACCACTGGCCAAGCTTTGTGAGCATTTTTTGGTTCTGAGTGGTCAGGAAGGATGAGGAATCTCTGCCCAAAACTGAGTCGGTTCCAAATTATAAAACCATAGCTCTGTAGAGAGGTATATATTTGATGTTCCTGGGAAGTGGGATGGTATGGTCTTCAGGCTCCTCTGGCTCCCCAGCTCTACCCCCAGCCACACTGGAGACTTAGAAGAGCTGCAGATTCTTCTTTACCCTGAATCACAAGTTTATCTGCCCCTTGACCTACCCAGCAGTCCCTCCTCTCAGCTAGCTACCATACTGAAGTAAACTAATTTATACTAAAGTGTGAATAGTTCTTCATAAGCTTAAGGTGTTTGCCTGTGAATATGATAGTTGTCTTTTAAGGTCCTTCTTGGGAAGGATTCTCAGCATCATCAGTGATGTAATCTGGGAGATTTCTAGAAGGGAAATCTTTCTCACTAATAGTCTGTTGACTTACCATCCAAGATTTCTTCCTGGTTATACTTCAGCCAGGACTTTGAATGAGCTACATTCTTTTCCTGAGCCCCTGATTTTCCTTCTGTTACTTGAGTGGGTTGAGGGTGGCTCCGTCCTAAAGAATCCACCTACCAACACAGGAGATGCGAGAGACCTGGGTTTGATCCCTGGGTCAGGAAGATCCCCTGGAGGGGGAGACGGCAACCCGCTCCAGTATTCTTGCCTGGAAAAATCACAGGGACAGGGGAGCCTAGCAAGCTACAGCCCATGGGGTAATAAAGAGTCACACATGATTGAGCGTACGTGCGCTCGCGCGCGCGCGCACACACACACACACACACACACACACACATTTGAGTGGGTTGAATAAAATGGCCTCTTAGAACTTTTCACTCAAAAGTTGATTGATTCCTTAAATCCAAATTTCTTAGCTTGACTTTTAAATCAAGGGCTAGGGTTCAAAGCCAAACAGTCCGTACCCTATGCCACAACATTATGCTGGTTGACTGGTCCACTGAACAAGCCCTGGGTATCCCTCTCACTATACAGATGTGAAAACTAGACTCAGAGAGGTTAATTAACTTGGCCAAGGTCCTACAAGCAATAAGTGGCCTCTGAAGCACTTCCCTTGAATTCCACCTGGCTCGCACTGGATCCCTAGACCCTCTGGCAGCCCCTCTCCCATCACCCTGGAGGTACCTCTCTTTCTCTCTCTCCTTACACTGCCTGACCTGCCTCTGCCTCCCCAACACTGACCTGGAAAAACAGCAGAAGACCTGAGGGTCTGGGCGATTCAGCAAAGGCAGCAAGTTGCTCCTTTTCCATGAAAATACAAATCAAGAAACCCCAAGTCTTTTCATCTGACCCAGAAAATAAACTTCCTTTCTTCTAGGCTGGCTTAGTAGATGCCAAGTTCCACCTCAGGCCTTTAGAAAACCTAACCAAACCAAACACAGCTAAGCCTTAAACCCTTCTATGATTCCGTTTATAATAAAAACATGGACTTCCCCTCTCCCCTGGTGGGGCGAATTGCTGCGGTGAGCAAAGCTGTTTTCATAGTCAGCTAATTACCCCCTTAAAGATGGCTGATGATCTAACTTCCCGCCCTCTGTTTGGCCTGAGAAGTTCCCCCACTCAGCTCCAGAAGGACAAATGGAGGAGAAGCAGGCACTAGAGAGGTGGGAATGGGCAGGAGGGAAGCCCCCAGGACCCCTGCCACCTAGAACCTAGAACAAGAACCATGGAGGCAGAAAATCAGGCTTCCAAACCTGCCTGTGCTAGCTCCTGTCTGCACAAGTGATATCACCTGCCTGAAGCTCAGTTTCCTCATCTGTAAAATGGGGACACCAGTGGTGCCATCAGAAAGTACAGGGAAAGGACAGGATCTGGCACAAAGCTAGTGCTTGGTTGGTGGTAGATTACTCATCTCTTTCCTGTCCTACTTTCTAATCGTGTTTGGACTACTCAAGACTGAAAAGCCTGACTGGGTGTTTGCCACTTTCAGCATGTCCCTCCCCAATCATAATAGTCATAATGAACATTTAATGAGTACACCAGCCAGAATTTGGTGTCTTAAATGGTTTATAAAGTGAAAGTGAAGTTGCTCAGTCGTGTCCGACTCTTTGCGACCCCATGGACTGTAACCTACCAGGCTCCTCTGTCCATGGGATTTTCCAGGCAATAGTGCTAGGATGGACTGCCGTTTCCTTCTCCAGGTAAATGGTTTATAGCTGTTATCATTTTTTAACCCTAGAAACAATCCTAGGAGATAAGGCCTATTATTTTTTTCTGTTTTATTTTTGTAAAAAATCTTTATTTTGTATTGGGGCATAGCCAATTTGCAAACAATGTTGTAACAGTTTCAGGTGAACAGTGAAAGGACCCAGCCATACATATACATGTATCCATTCTCCCCCAAACTTCCCTCCCATCCAGTCCACGACACAACACTGAGCAGAGTTCTACGTGCTATACAGTAGGTCCTTGAGACAAGTCTTAGTATTATGCCCACTTTACAGTCATCTGAGCCCTTGAGGCTCAGAAAGGTTAATTTATTCAACTAGGACGTGCTGCAATAGAATTATTATTTATGATACTATTTCAGAAACTACTTAGGAGTTTTTGTGTGTGTGTTTCATCTCAAAAAAAAAAATGGAAAGAGAATTTGCTGGATATTGAATTCTGCAATGAGGAGGATCTTCTCAGGGTTTGAAGGTGATGTTACATCCTCTTCTAATTGCCACTGTCGCTGTTGAACACTCTCTTGCTGTTCTTATCCCCAGTCCTCCTAGTGTGATGTGTTTTACCTGTCTGAAAGTCTTTAAGACCTTCTCTTTATTTTTGATGATCTGAAATGTTGTCATAATGAGCCTTAGTGTCAACCTTTGCTCATTCATCCAACCTTTGTTCATTCATCGCACTGGAAAGCCATTTCCTCTGAAGATTTCTAGGCAGCATTCTTGCCTTTTTTTCATTGTTTCTTTTCTGTGTACATTGTTCCTAAGCTTCCTAACAGTGGGATAAAGGACATGTGAGCTTGGCCTCTAGTTTCTTAAAAATCTTTCTGCTAATAGCTATCTTTTTAGTTTTTAAAATTTTTATCTTCTGGTTTCCTCGGTGTGTATGCCCAGCAGTGGGATTGCTGGGTCATAAGGCAGTTCTATTTGCAATTTTTTAAGGACTCTCCACACTGTTCTCCATAGTGGCTGTACTAGTTCGCATTCCCACCAACAGTGTAAGAGGGTTCCCTTTTCTCCACACCCTCTCTAGCACTTATTGCTTGCAAACTTTTGGATTGCAGCCATTCTGACTGGTGTGAAATGGTACCTCATTGTGGTCTTGATTTGCATTTCTCTGATAATGAGTAATGTTGAGCATCTCTTCATGAGTTTGTTAGCCATTCGTATGTTTTCTTTGGAGAAATGTCTATTTAGTTCTTTGGCCCATTTTTTGATTGGGTCATTTATTTTCTGGAATTGAGCTGCATAAGTTGCTTGTATATTTTTGAGATTAGTTGTTTGTCAGTTGCTTCATTTGCTGTTATTTTCTCCCATTCTTAAGGCTGTCTTTTCACCTTGCTTATAGTTTCCTTTGTTGTGCAGAAGCTTTTAATTTTAATTAGATCCCATTTGTTTATTTTTGCTTCTATTTCCAGTATTCTGGGAGGTAGATCATAGAGGATCCTGCTGTGAAGAGACACATGTACCCCAATGTTCATTGCAGCACTGTTTATAATAGCCAGGACATGGAAACAACCTAGATGTCCATCAGCAGATGAATGGATAAGAAAGCTGTGGTACATATACACAATGGAGTATTACTCAGCCATTAAAAAGAATACATTTGAATCAGTTCTAATGAGGTGGATGAAACTGGAGCCTATTATACAGAGTGAAGTAAGCCAAAAAGAAAAACACCAATACAGTATACTAACACATATATATGGAATTTAGAAAGATGGTAAGGATAACCCTGTATGCGAGACAGCAAACGAGACACAGATGTATAAAATGGACTTTTGGACTCTGAGGGAGAGGGAGAGGGTGGGATGATTAGGGAGAATGGCATTGGAACATGTATACTATCATGTAAGAAAAGAGTCACCAGTCTATCTTCGATACAGGATACAGGATGCTTGGGGCTGGTGCATGGGGATGATCCAGAGAGATGATATGGGGTGGGAGGTGGGAGGTGGGTTCAGGATTGGGAACTCATGTACACCCGTGGCGGATTCATGTCAATGTATGGCAAAACCAATAAAGTATTGTAAAGTAAAAAATTAAAAATAAATAAATTTAATCTTCTGAAAGATTTTTCTCAACTTCATCTTCCATCTCTTCTATTAAATTTTTTTCATTTCCACTATTATATTTTTAGTTTCTAAGAGCATTTTCAAACCAAAAAAAAAAAGAAAAACTCTTTCCAAGAAAAACATGTTGATGTTCATAGATATAATAGCACTCTAGAGATAATACAGGTATTTGGTTGTTTCAATGCTTCTGGTTCCTATACTGTCTTTATTTCCTATCTTAATTTTTTTTTTTTTTTTTTTTGAGGAGGGTGGCTGTCTTTGCCTTTTTGTATGGAAGACTTTTGTCAAATATCTGAAGATCCTTGGCTGTGTGTTTACATTTGATGGACAGGCTCTAAAAAGTGACCAGGAAGCTTGATGAGTTCCGATAATTGTAATGTTTTGCTTTTGGAGACCCCAATTGTTAGTTTCTATTGATCTTCCCTTGGAGGCCACTCATATTCTCCAAGGAATCTCTCATATCCTGCAGAATGGCAGTGAGAGAAAGGGAGGTATGATCAGAAGACAAGAAGCTGAAATTCAAGGAGCAGGAGAGAGAATCAACCATTTAATGTTCTAAATATAATGTTATTGGGGTTTGCTGGGAAGCCTTTGCAAACAGAGAGATGGAAAAAATGGGTTGGAAGAAGCATTTTATTGGTATCTTGGTTAAAACTTATTCTTGTCTAAAAATTCCAACACTGTTTTTTGAAAACTCCAACACTTTCATCCACCCTATCTATTTTGAGATTTCCATGTCAAATGGCTCCAATAAGATGTTATATTTCTGTTCCAGTTTCCCCTTGAAACTTTCTTGAGAAGTACTAATATGGTGAATAATACAACTTAATGTTTGAAAGTATTTTAAAATGTCTCTGTATTTAAGAAGATACAGCTTTGATATTTAAACTCCAGAATTTACTGTTTTTCTGTTATCTATATACAGTTCTAATCTGATTTTCCCATTTAATATTTTAAGAACATTTCTGTCATTAAACAGTCTTCAATAAAATTACTTTTAAACAGAGATGTTACTTTGCCAATAAAGGTCCATCCAGTCAAGACTATGGTTTTTCCAGTGGTCATGTATGGATGTGAGAGTTGGACTATAAAGATAGCTGAGCGCTGAAGAATTGATGCTTTTGAACTGTAGTGTTGGAGAAGACTCTTGAGAGTCCCTTGGACTGTAAGGAGATCCAACCAGTCCATCCTAAAGGAAATCAGTCCTGAATGTTCATTGGAAGGACTGATGTTGAAGCTGAAACTCCAATACTTTGGCCACCTGATGCAAAGAGCTGACTCATTTGAAAAGACCCTGATGCTTGGAAAGATTGAGGGCAGGAGAAGGGGATGACAGAGGATGAGATGGTTGGATGGCATCACCGACTCAATGGACATGGGTTTGGGTGGACTCCGGGAGTTGGTGATGGACAGGGAGGCCTGGCGTGCTGCGGTTTATGGGGTTGCAAAGAGTCGTACACGACTGAGCGACTGAACTGAACTGATTCTATTACATAGACACAATTTATACAACTATTTCTTCATTGCATGATTTTTTTTTCAATTTTCATCTTTCCTACAAAGAATCAGCATTGATATTTAATGGCTGTGCATGAGTCCAGCCACACTAATGCACCAAAGGAGGCATCTGCTCTGATCAGTGGGTCCCCTGGCCATGACAGTCATTAAAATGCTTTTCTTTTTTTCACATATCAACCTTATAAACAATATGGGAGTAACTATCATCAGAACTAGGTCTCAGTGCAAGATTATTTATTGAGCATACTATGCAGATGACACCACCCTGATGGCAGAAAGTGAACAGGAACTCAAAAGCCTCTTGATGAAAGTGAAAGAGGAGAGTGAAAAGGTTGGCTTAAAGCTCAACCTTCAGAAAACGAGGATCATGGCATCTGGTCCCATTGCTTCCTAGCAAATAGATGGGGAAACAATGGAAACAGTGTCAGACTTTATTTTTTGGGGGCTCCAAAATCACTGCAGATGGTGACTGCAGCCATGAAATTAAAAGATGCTTACTCCTTGGAAGGAAAGTTATGACCAACCTAGATAGCATATTGAAAGGAGAGACATTACTTTGCCAACAAAGGTCCATCTAGTCAAGGCTATGGTTTTTCCAGTGGTCATGTATGGATGCGAGTCCAAGTATGAATGGACTGTGAAGAAAGCTGAGCACCGAAGAATTGATGCTTTTGAACTGTGGTGTTGGAAAAGACTCTTGAGAGTCCCTTGGATTGCAAGGAGATCCAACCAGTCCATTCTGAAGGAGATCAGTCCTGGGTATTCTTTGGAAGGAATGATGCTAAAGCTGAAACTCCAGTACTTTGGCCACCTCATGTGAAGAGTTGACTCATTGGAAAAGACTCTGATGCTGGGAGGGATTGGGGGGAGGAGGAAAAGGGGACGACAGAGGATGAGATGGCTGGATGACACCACCGACTCGATGGACACGAATTTGAGTGAACTCCGGGAGTTGGTGATGGACAAGGAAGCCAGGCATGCTGCGACTCATGGGGTCACAAAGAGCTGGACACGACTGAGCGACTGAACTGAACTGATACCTTCCTAGAGAAGGACTGGCTATATACTAAGTATTAATGTTTTTGACATTCTTGACAAGCATTGTGAAGTCAATTTTTAGAAAGGCTATAATAATTTCTAATCCTACCAGCAGAATGTGAGAGTTTCTCTTTTCTACAAAGGGTTTTTTAATAAGTAAATTTCTCAAGTGATCCTGAATTCTTAAACTCAAAAGTAATATCCCAGACTCACATAATCTAGTCTCCCTCTTGAATTCTGCATAGAATAAACTCCTGTAACATACCCCAGACATGCAAACTTCGAATTAGCCTTCTCAACCTGGGCTCCGTGGACACTCATTGTAGAATGTATGCTTAGAAAAGAGAATTCTGTGGTCAAATAAATGTAGGTGCTAGTACTGTCATTGTCCCTCCTTTTGAGAATCCCAGAGCTCACCAACACAGTAAGAGTGTTGAAAAGACCTGAATCCCTTCAGAACCATTTACGTCTTTAATCTAGAGTTTCCCAAACAAAATCCATTCTTCAAGTAATGTCTTCAGCTCAGTTCAGTTCAGTAACTCAGTTCAGTAACTCAGCTCAGTTCAGTTCAGAGACTCAAATGACTAGGTCTTCAGAACAAGGTCTTGCTCAGTTCAGTCGTTCAGTTGTGTCTGACTCCTTGTGACTCCATGGACTGCAACACGCCAGGCTTACCTGTCCATCATCAACTCCTGAAGCTTGCTCAAACTCATGTCCATTGAGCCGGTAATGCCATCCAACCTTCTCATCCTCTGTCGTCCCCTTCTCCTCCTGCCTTCAATCTTGTCCAGCATCAGGGTCTTTTCCAAAGAGTCAGTTCTTCACATCAGTGGCCAAAGTATTGGAGCTTCAGCTTCAATATCAGTCCTTCCAGTAAATATTCAGGGTTGATTTCCTTTAGGATTGACTGGTTTGATCTCCTTGCAATCCAAGGGACTCTCAAGAGTCTTCTCCAACACCACAGTTCAAAAGCATCAATTCTTCAGTGTTCAGCTTTCTTTATAGTCCAAATCTAGTCTAACGTGTGTCCAAAAAGCATAATCCTGTCATTGTACGAGTGGCTTTCCCTGGTGGCTCAGTGGTAAAGAAACTGTCTGCCAATGCAAGAGACTCAGGTTTGGTTCCTGGGTCAGGACATTCCCCTGGAGGAGGAAATGACAACCCACTCCAATATTCTTGCCTGGAAAATCCCATGGATGGAGGAACCTGGCCTCCTACAGTCCACAGGTGTCTCAAAAGAGTCGGACACAACTTAGCAACTAAACAACAACACTCACTGTGCAATAACATAGAGTTCACACTCAGTAATGGAGAAGGCAATGGCACCCCACTCCGGTACTCTTGCCTGGAAAATCCCATGGACAGAGGACCCTGGTGGGCTGCAGTCCATGGGGTCGCTAAGAGTCGGACACGACTGAGCGACTTCACTTTCACTTTTCACTTTCATGCATTGGAGAAGGAAATGGCAACCGACTCCAGTATTCTTGCCTGGAGAATCCCAGGGATGGGGGGAGCCTAGTGGGCTGCCGTCTATGGGGTCACACAGAGTCGGACACAACTGAATCAACTTAGCAGCAGTAGCAGCAGCAATCCCACCACTAAATAGCATGGTAAACATAAAACAAACAAGGAATTAAAATCATTGACAAGTAGTAGAAAAACTTTCATATGAGGACAAGCTTAAGAAACACAAAAGCTACTAATTCTGGAAAGAGGGGTGATGAAGGAGACATAACTGAATGGGCTAAGAGGCTTTCTAGATTCTGAAACGCAACACTGGCAGTCCACAGAGCATGAGGGACATTGTTTAACCTTCACAGGGGACAACAGAGTTGAGGAACTCATTACCCCGTTCAAGTTCAAGGAACATTTAGGCAAATTAGTGAATGTCAGGTTCAAAATGGATTACTTGAGGAAAGCTAAGGACCTGGAGGAAGAAAACATCTCTGACCTTTGGAAAATGACATCAGAGAAGGAAATTACCGTGTTCCTTCTTGGAATCTGCCAGTCATCACTTAGTCTTTTTCTTAAAGGTCTCCAAGGAAAGAGCCCCTTTGCATCCTCTAATAACCCATCTCATGCTATTCCATCATTAATCACTAAGAAAGAGAATTCTCATGCCCACTGAAGCCCTTCACCTTTTCTCCTCTCTGGGGCTTAAAAATAAAAATTTAGAATTCCTTACTTTTTTATTTATTCATGTAAAAGGAGGGGAGGACAGTTAGAGTGTGGGGAAGACCCAGAAATCTCACTCAGTATTGATTTTCAGCTATCTTCAAGGAGTAATTTTGAATTTTGGAGCTTCCAGCAAGATAAGTTTAGCATTCACACTTAAAAAGGGCATAAGTCCCCAAGATACCCTCCTGCCTTCAGTGGTTCCTGAATAATAATTTTTATGAAGATGATATTCACTGAGGCTTGCAGGTCCTCTCTCCCGAGGTCTCTTCTGTAACAGGGCATCTCACAAGATGACCAGCACCAAACAGCCCAAACTTTCCAAGCACTTTGGCCACACAGTAGATAAAGCCAGAGACTTCTTTCCACAGGTCAGCATCTCAAAGGACCTCAGCTGAACTTGTTAACTTTCTCAACCTTGACAGAGAAGCGGGAGCACCTAGAAAGGTGCTCCCTCTATCACAGAGAAGACATCGCTTACCCAATCCACTTTGCTTTATTTATGCAAGAAATCAACCAGAATAGGAAGGGATTCGCCCAAAGTTGCCAAGTTATTAAGGAGTGTGGCTGGGATTAGAAGCCTGGATGTCCTTCAGCTAAGAGCTTCATCCACTAGCTTCTATTTCTCCAACGCTGAACACCTTTGCCACTTCTATAAGGGGCAGTTAATGAGTCAGAGTCTAGGAAGACTCCTCTCATGAAGATGAAATCCCTGGATTCCCAATCTGTAGAAACAATGGAACTTCCCCGCTGGGTTTTGAGGTCTTTGTGTTGTGTGTGTAAAGAGTTAGACCTTTGACCGGATGTGAACTCTTTCAGAGCAAATCCTCCAACTGCCCAGCAAGACTCTTCCAAAAATGCCTTCCTTAATTATGCAGAAAGCATCTTTTTTGCTAGGTTGCCAAATACTATCGCAGGGACTAACGCAGAACTGGGGCTTGTTTTCCTCTCTTCCCTTGACTGTACACCCTTAGCCTGGTTTTAAATTTCTCCATCCTCCATTGGTATTGGCAACCGTGGATTAGTAATGCTAAAAAATTTATCTTTACAACCTATTGTCTTGGGTAAGATGGTATCAACAGCTCCAGATGGACCAATCTCTAAGAATAATTTCACTTCCCCTTATCATTGACAGGAATCACATTTACATATTCTACTGGTGGGTGAGATAATGCAGAGATGATTAATGTCCCTCGATGTACAGATACCTGTAGACTGTTTGATCAATGTCTCCCCAAGAAAGTGTCTTTCAATCTAGAAGCTCCAAGTCCAAAAACGCGCTGTGATTAATGTAACTAAATGTTTGGGGTCGGCAGAAGCTGCAGCTCTTTCTTGTGTCCCGGTCGCACTAAAGAGAGGTCACAGGAAACTGGATTAGTCATGTGTAGAAAAAGTCTATGGGGCACTTTTGAGGGGGATGAATTTCTTTTAAAGTCCCTTTAAAGAAAGAAGCAGAATTTCCCTTGGAATGGCTCCTCCAGGGAACAATGACACATTGTCTTTCATGCAAGAATCACTCCCGTTTTGAAAACCAAATGGGTCTGATCCTGGGTGTTGTATTGGAGTTAGGACCTACCCTGATTATTTCACACATTTGTTAAGCAGAAATATCCGGTTTCTCCACGTTATCCCTTATAGAGGCACTGGAACCAGCTGGAATGATGTTCAAAAGGCATGGAGAGGAGTTTGATACTGTATGTTGTTTTCTAAGCCTCTAGATTTATTTCAGCATTTCCTCTGAGGTGCCTTGGAAAATGATTCAGAGTTAGGGTTTCCCATGTCTGGAGTCCAGATAGAGAAGAGGTTACAGAGGGCCTCTGAGGCCAGCTTGCACCGCCTTACCTCTCAACACTGCGTTTGTTTGTTTGTTTGTTTACTTATTTTTGGCTACATGGGTCTTAGTTGCGGCACAGGGCTCTTCACTGAGGCCCACAGGCTCCTCCATTATTGTGGCCTGAGGGCTTAGTTGCCCCACAGCGTGTGCGATCTTAGTTCCCTGACCAGGGACCAAACCACGTCCCTGCACTGGAAGGTGGATTCTTAACCCAGGACCACTAGGAAAGTCCCCTGACCCTTCCCTAACCTAGGTGAACTTGGGGCCTGTTTGAAATCTTCCCGTGCCTCAGTTTGTGTGCGTGCATGCTAAGTCACTTCAGTTTGACTCTTTGAGACCCCATGGACTGTAGCCCACCAGGCTCCTCTGTCCATGGAATTCTCCAGGCAAGAACACTGGAGTGGGTTGCCATGCCTCCTCCAGGGGATCTTCCCGACCTGTGTCTCTTCTGTCTCTTGCATTGACAGGTGGGTTCTTTACCACTAGCGCTACCTGGGAAACCCATACCTCAGTTTACTCACCTAGAAACCTAGAGTAATCAGTGTCAGTACCCTTCGGGTTACTGGCAAGTTTAAATGAGAAAACATTCTTCACGGGCTTTATTCAGTGCTCGGCACTTGGCAAGAATTCAATAGATTCTCGCTATTGTTATTGTCATCATTAATCCTAAAAATTGCTTGTTGAAATGTCTCCCACTCATGTCTGTCTCATGCACACTCCCTGATAACAATGAGGTGAGGTTTTATTCAGGTATAGTCTGGCTAGGTTCCTCCTGCAAGGAGATCTATTTTCCACTGGAAAATATTTTTAAGGAAATCATATTCAATTCGAGTACATTTACATAATAATATGTATATCTAAAACCTGACTAGGCTAGCCTCCCCCTAGCTGTGGGAGCTGAAGAGGCCATATTTAGAAATACAAATGACTTCAGGAATATGTTTTGGTGCCCTGGAATGCTCCCAAGGAACACATGTGGGTTGTGATTAAATGGCAAGACTGGAAGATACTGGAGGAATTAAGAAAGAGAATCTGGAACCACGCACAGTGGTCAAATCCAGAAGATGGAGTTTGGGAAGGATGAGCCTGAGATGGGAGTGGTGGGAATTTCTCAAAGGAGAGCATAGGTCCTGCGAAAACCATTTGACTCCCTCACTCATTCAGACATTCATTCATTCAACAGACATTTGAGTGCCAGGGAGAGTTCTAGGTGTTGGGATAATGTAGTAAACAGGTCAAGCTTCCTTTCTTCTTTCATGAGGTTTATATCCCAGCAGAGTGAGCAGATAGGACAAGCAAATAAAAGTATGATCTTTTCAACCAGGCATAAGTACAGTGAGGAAAATAGAGACTGCCATGCCATTCCTTCTCAGAGCAATGAGGAGATGCTTCATAGAGAAGCTGCTCAAAGGCATCTGAGGATCCTGGATGCCCTGTCCTCTTTTCTGTCATGTAAGATTTTGGATAAATCACACTCTCACTGGAGCCTTTATCTCTCTGGAATATAAGAGTCATGATTCCAAGTTCCCAACATGGAATGCTTTGAAAGGCAGGTCATCCAACCCATGCACATTCCAGCCCAGGTTTAGCAAACACCCACGAGTTCTACTGCCTAGTCTCTTAGCCTGAGCCCAGGGCAGGCATCACCAATCCTTTGTGATATTGCTCAGCCACAGTCTAACTCCAGGCAGAATCTATCAACCCATCAGGGTGGGCACAAGTGGGCTAGCCCTTGGCCTCTACCCCGGATGAAATGATGGAAGTTGTACACCCATGGCTGATTCATGTCAATATATGGAAAAACCACAATAATTAGCCTCCAATTAAAATAAATTAATTAAATTTAAAAGAGAAATTATGGAAGTCAAAGAAGACATTCGTTCTCCTTGCCCACTGACATAATCGGAAGATGTAGTTACTACCTTGCACAAGAAAGGGAGAGATCACTGTGGGATGGCACATGTCATACCCTTACTATAGCCACATTCTCTTTCCGTGGGCATCCTTACCTACCAATGGCAGGACAGGGTTCCCCAGCTGCAGCCCCCGGGGACCTGCAAGGCTGGACACTGTGGCCTGCCCCTTCCTCCGTACCACACAAACACCCTCTCTGAACTTGCATCTCAGAAGAAACACTGGATGAACTTTGGAGTTGTACCAATTAGAGATTATATCCTGACTCCATTCTTTGCCAGGTATGTGATCTTAACCTTTCTAAGGCTTAGTTTCATAATAGGTAATGACAGTATTCAACTAACAGGATTGAGCATTAAATGAGCCGGTACATTCAAGTCCTTGTGCATTGTTAGCGCTCAATAAATGGTACGTATCACTATCATTATTCTTGTTGCTATCTGTTAATAATGAAGCAAGGACGGATGGAAGGAAGGAAGGAAGAAATGAAGAAATGAAGGAAGAGAGGGAGGGCAGGAGGGAGGGAGAAAGGAAGGAAGGAGGAAAGAGAGAGAGGGAAAAAACCATGAGAGAGTGTCACTGGGACAGAAATGCCTATTGCCTGCTAAATAATGCAGAGTGTTTGCCCTTTCAGACTGTGAAGGTTTAGAAGAAGGTTTATGTAATTTTGCATTTTTCTCCAGGAGAAAAATGTCCAGAGACAGCCAGGAGGGAGGGTGGCAGCAGGGGGACGTGTCTCCAGTAAAAAAAAAAAAAAAAAAATCCACATTCAATAAATGGGAAAATTATTTAAATAAGCAATCCTGAGGAAAAAAAATACAGAAGCCAATTTTATTCATAAAACAACTGATTTACAGCATTCTAGCTAAGAGCAGCTTTTAACTCAAGCCTCTGAGATCCTATTTATTATTCAGCCAAATATTCAAGATTAATAAAGGTATCTTTAATACTAATATAGCAGCAAGAGCTAATATATGTAAAATAATTATTATGAAAAGTATTATCAATATTTGGGGGAATAATGTACATGCATAATGAATGAATTTTGCCCCTGGGTTTAGGCTTATATCTTGGCCTGATTTTGCATGGAGAAATTCTGCATTATAATGAAAGGCAAAATGATCACACATTATAACCACAAGTTTTTTATCACTGCTTAGAAGGATCCTAAAACTGTCACCTAAACAGGAAATATACATATATATTCCACATAATCATGTATATGGTGAGATGTATCATTCTTTGAAAGGCTGGAAACACCCAAACACCCAACTGCTTTCAAAAATGACAATTATCAGCCTGAAGAAGTAAATAAGAAATTTTATGATATCCAAATATCATAAAAACTGACCAAATTTTAGGCAAAGGAAGGGTTGTTTAGATTTCTTTTTTCAGTCTAAACATTTCTGAGGATGAAATCCTCAGTGACTTCCAAATGGCATATACAAGCTAAGTCAAATAAAGAATGACTTTCATCTTCATGAGCCTTTGAGGACCCTTCAAAATTAAGCAGAAGCTCCTTCTCCACCTCTCCCTTCACCCCAAACTTCTGAAGTAAAATTCAAATTTAGTTCAACAAACATCCTTCCTTTCACCAAACCTTGTGAAAATACAAAGAAAAATCTGGACGCATTCTTTTCCTTCTAGAACAAAGAATCATAAAATCAAACACAAAAAGGGATCTCAGCAATCAGCTGTCTAGTCTATTCCCTTCTTTTTTATTTTCTATTTTTTATTTTTAAAAAGGAAGCTGAGGCCTAAAAATGGCAAACTCACACATTTCCTTACCTCTAAAGGCAGGAAAATTTCCACCGCACTCCCTTCCCCAACCAAGCTCAACCAATGAAGATGCAGCGTCCACTGATGACATCATCTGTTTCCATGTGGAATCTCTACCTTCTCAAGGCAGTGGTGGGGTACCTTGGGGGCCAAGTCAAAATCGGCGTTCACCAGCACCCTCAGCAGAAGCCCCAATCTGAACAACAAATCAACTCACCCCGGCTCCATACTTTGAGCAAAACATGATGTTGGCTTCACTCAGCAGCCTCTATTCTTCCATCGACGTTTCAGTCACGAAGATTTCTACCTTAAATGATCCCTAAGATGAGGCAGGCATGTTCACCATCACCAAAGAAAACAAAAGTTTCCGAACGCTTGCCAGCTCTTGAATTTATGTGTAAGAACTCATGTTTGAAAGGTTTTATTTTTTATGTTAAATGACTACACCATAAATCTCACCAATGGCATAAATCAGACGACGCCAGCCCCAGGAGTGAGGCTGGGGCCGATTTATGACGAGGCATGAGAGAGGAACAGTGTGTTTTATTTGTTTTACCACCTGGCATTTACACGCAGAGGAGTCTGGGGGGAACGGGCCTGTATGGGCCGGGGAACAGTCCACCAAGCTATAATAAATCCACCTGTGACTGGCAATCCACCTTGGGTTAAAAACTTGGACTCAAATAGCCACAAAGAGATGCTGTCTGGTGGGAGATTCTTGATGCTGAGTAGAATCAGTGTTGTGTTGGAAAGCCAGTGTGACAACTGCTGTGTCTTGCCCAGCTTCAAACACTGCTAATTACTGTTAATAGAGTCCTTTGCAGACTTTTCCACCTTTGTTGTTGGGAAATTCAAGGTCAATATGAAACGTTTTAAGGGAAATTTTACAAATAATTTAATTATGAAAATTTGCCTTCAAGAGTACTGAGTCTTTAAAGGCCTCTCAGTGAATCTTATCTCTGGGATAACATGTGTGTATGTTCAGTCGTGTCCGACTCTTTGGGACCCCATGGACTGTAGCCCACCAGGCTCCTCTGTCCATGGAATTCTCCAGGCAAGAATACTGGAGTGGGTTGCCATTTCCTTCTCCAGGGGATATTCCCAACCCAGGGATCAAACCCTCATCGCTTTCATCTCCTGCATTGGCAGATTCTTTACCAACTGAGCTACCAGGGAACAGTCGCTTATTAAACCAGTATTTAATAAACACCTATCATATGGCAGGTCTATCCTCTTGCAGAGTTTAGCATCTAGTGGGGGACACAGAAAATTTTTTTAAATAGGTCAGAGAAGAATAATTGCCCCAGAGATAAACAAAGGAGAGAGGGATGGAATGGTCAAGAACTGTCTCCTTGATAAGTGGACATTTCATTAGAGACCTGAATGAAGTGAAGGAAAGAGCCACTGTGTTAACAGAGGTAAGAACATCCAGCCAGTACAAAGGCTGGAGGTGTGAGCAAGGTTAACATTTTCAAGGAGAAACCAGGGAGACCAGTGTGGCTGGCAAGGAAAAAGTGAGAGAGAGCAGAGGTTTCCCTGCGGTCCGAAAGGAGAACATTCCTACGAAACCTTTATAAACTGGAACAGCATAGGGTAAACAAGCAATAACCTTGGGACACATCTTGCTAAGAGATGCACCAAATAAATCTAGATCAAGCGCAGATGCTTGATCAAAAAAAACTCTTGAGGCCAGATCCTCAGAGGCTGCGTGTAGTTTCCAGGGAAGGAGCTTGGCGGCGCCACTCTCTGCTCTGGGTGCGCGCCACCTTTATCATGGCTTCTGCGAAGCAAATGCTGAAAGCGAAATTCACTTGTCTTCATGACTCCTCTTCAGGTTTCTTTCACCTATCAAAAACAGATACTAATGTAGCTCTTTCACAAAACTTGCAAAAAAAAAAAAAACAAAAAACAGGGAATGCCTGTAATAGACCAGATCCGAGGCTGTGCGTGCATGCAAGTCACTTCAGATGTATACAACTCCGTGCGACCCTGTGGACCGTAGCCTGCCAGGCTCCTCTGTCCATGGGATTCTCCAGGCAAGAATATTGGAGTTAGTGCCATTCCCTTCTCCAGGGGATTTTCCCAACCCAGGGCTCGAATGCTTATCTCTATTGTCTCCTTCATTGGCACTCCTTCCACCAGCGCCATCTGGGAAGGCCAGATCCAAGGCTACTGGGGACTAAACCCATGAAAGACTTTGGGCTTTATCTCTGAATGAGATGGGAAACTTAAGTTTGAGCAAAAACACAGTGATATGACCTGTGTTTTAGAACACATCACTCTCTTACTGGAGATCAGAGCATTGGCAAGGATAGAAACCAAGAGACCCATTAGCATACTACTGCAATAGTCCAAGCCACGGGTAAGACAAAAGGTGACAAATTCCCTTACTCTACTCTCAACTTTCACCTCAAGAATATTTTTCACTAACTACTGGACCCATTTTAAGAAACACAAAAGCACAGTTAAACCGAGAGCCTGAGAGCACTGGATAATTTGGGGGAAGAAAAAGAACAGTTTTTGAAAACTTAAATATTAAGTCCAGGGGGCATAAGTTCTTTTCCTTTAGAGCCATATTAAGGATATT